>NC_141031.1:28005000-28162500 GCF_052040795.2 Danio rerio | reverse complement strand
AATTTAATCCATAATTCCCTTAATTTTGAAAAAAAAGCATTTGCACACACCTTCACCTAAAATGCATTAGTTCTTTTGTTTATTTTGTAGATAACTGACCAACAAAGATACATTAAAATAAAGATACAAATTACACTAAACAAAATTTGTTACAAAAAGAGCATTTTACCAACAAAATTTGGCTGTATGAAGTGGTAAAAAACTGTTTCAATGTTTAATGTTTTTCATCTATTGTTTTATTTTTATCTTATCAGGTAGTCCAAAGTAATACAAAATTTCACTTTGTGCGTCGTTCTTTTTAAGAGATTGTTACGATTGTTGTATCTACAACATCATATTGACAGAACAGGAATGAACTGATTCAGATGCGTGTTCGAACTAAAGCATCGGAAAGCAGGCGATAGGTTACCATAAAAGGTGTGAATTCTACACAGTTTTGCAATCTTAAAGGGCTCCACAGACTATTCTAATAAAATGGACTATTGTTGCACAAACGTGTAAGCATTTTAGTGACTTTTCCACTTGCAACATTATGTATTGTAGATAGACTGTTACTGAGGATACTACCGTTTACAAACTACATCGGCGCCTCCAGTATTTTGGAGCCATAGAATCGTGATACTACCATAATACCAGTAAATGATGCAACCCTACCGGTCAATAAAGAAAAATCAGAGAGAAAAACACATAGTTGTACTAATTAGCATAATTTATTCTTCTCAAATAATGAAAACACCCGATTATTATAATAAACAGCTGAGATGATATTTTCAATATTAATTTTACAATGTTGATTTAAACATGCACCTAACTAGGTCCATGAAGTTTAATGAAATTAAGGAAAGTAGGTTAGCAAAAAACGATGGAGAAAGATCAGAATAGAGTGGTATTGAAACAGAGGAAAGGAAGAAACATTGCATGATGTTAAAACAGAGAAACGCAGCTGTGGTTTGTGCTGTCCAATGTATCAATTGCAGTCTGGAGAAGATTCTCTGTGCATTGCATTTTTCAAGCTATCGAGGTATTCTTGTTGTGAAGCAGCCAAAACTGAGGCCAGCACGTCGTCGTCTTCCCAATCTGTTAAACCTAAAGACAAATTAATTATTTGAGCTCTATAAAAAGACATAAAATATCAATTTTCAAGCTTTTATGCTTGAGCTCAATATGGCATACCAAAGGCAGTAGGTGACATGTCCTGCATAAGAGTCCTGTAGCCCAGGGTTGGGTAGAGAGACACCAGCGAAGAGTTGGCTGAAGACTGATGACTTGGACCTTTAAAATAATTCAAGAAGAAGCGGTTACTAAAGGCCTCAAGTCAATATACTGTACTCCAGGCTAAATTAAAAAATAAACTAGTGTGATGCCATTTCTAACATAATCAGGGTAAAAATAAAGGACATTTTTAGTTAATTGTGGGAGTTTCCAAAAGCTTGTGTGCAGTATTATTTTACATCTGATTGTTCAATTTCTATAGCAGGGGGGCTCTCAGTCCTGAAGAGTTTAGCTTCAGCTCTTATAGTCTGCGTAAACAGGATACTTTTACTTGCTGCATACTTTTATTTTAGTATGATGAGGTTTTCAACCAAAAAGATGTGCAGAGTATTATTTTTAAGTTATTTTTATGCTCCTACCCTCATCTTTACCTTGCAGCAAACTAACGGTTGGAGGGGCGTCGCGATTATATTTCACCCAAGCAAAAGAACAGACCTTGATTACCAAAACTTTTTTTCAATGGATTTTCCTGCACCAATTAACTGTTCACCCTAAGACTAGCAATGTGTGCTGGCAAAATTAACGTTACACATTTTAATTTTATGCCAACAAATGATCCAGCTAATTAAGATCTTGCTAGTCAGACCTGGAAGTTTTAGGTAGGTGAGTTTAGGCAAGCTGGCACAAAACTCTGCAGGACATTGGTCCTCCAGGACGGAGTTTGAACACCCCTCTTCTACACTACCTAACAATAGTTTTGTTGTCGATCCCAGTTATAAGAGCAAAAAATAATAACTTGACTTTTAGTTAATCATTTGGAAAAGTGGCAGAAGGTAGATTTTTCAGATGAATGATCTGTTGAACTGCATAACAATCATCAGAAATACAGCAGAAGACCTATTGAAACCAGCATAGACCCAAGATTCTTACAGAAATTAGTCACAAATTCTCACAGAAAATTCTCAAAGAAAAAAGTTTGGTGAAGGAAAAATCATGGTTCGTGGTTACATTCAGTATGGGGGTGTGCAAAAGATCTGCAGAGTGGATGGCAACATCAACAGCCTGAGGTATAAAGACATTTGTGCTGCCCATTACATTACAAACCACAGGAGAGGGCAAATTCTTCAGCAGCTCTTTCTCATACTTCAGCCTCCACATTACAGTTCCTGAAAGCAAAGAAGGTCAAGGTGCTCCAGGATTGGCCCACCCAGATACCAGACATGAACATTTTTGAGCACGTCTGGGTTAAGTTGAAGGAGGAGGCATTGAAGATGAATGCAAAGAATCTTGATGAACTCTGGGAGTCACCGCAGAGATGTATGGATGCAGTCCTCCAAGCTCATGGGAATCAAGCAGAATAATAATTCTTTTTCCACTGCAGCATGACTTTATATTCTATACTGTACATTATTTCTGTTAAGTGACACGACTTTTGTCTAAGTAAATCAGACCTTACTGTCCTAATTAAATAATTAAAAATCAAGGCATGATCATATTTAATTTTGGTAAAATAAGCGTAATCTAGAGGCCTTTGCCTTTCATATAAGCTGCTGATACCAAATGATCAACTTAAAGTCAAGTTATTCTCTGTTGTTCCTAAAGGATAGGCGACAAGACTTTTGTCAAGAAGTCAATAGCTAAATATGGTTATGCTGAGTTTACACGAAACATGGAATTAAGTGTTTGTGTGAGTACTTTACATACTAAGTAAATGCAAATGCATGAAAAAAGGAGAATTATTGTTGCATGGCACAAATGAAGCGGAAAAATTGCATCTACCACGCATGTTAAATAAAATGAACTCAAATTCAACTCAAACATAATTAATCTCGAGCAGAACATTTTTTTGAGGTTCAAAACATCTTGTGAGTGACGAAGTGCTCTGCGTTTACTGTGAACCCCAAAATAAGACTTTAAAACATTTAGCGTCTTCCCACTAAGCAACTTGATGTTTATCAGACATCTAATCAGAGATAGCTTGGCTAAAACAAGACTAAATTTGGGCTGTCTAATAGACATTTATGACTAGGCGATAACCGTTTTTAAGGAATACCGCGGTTTAGGAAAGTCAAGGTTTTAAAACTGACAAACTTTTCGGTTATACCGTTCCTACAGTACATGCAAGATTATTATTTTTTTTGTTTATATATTTTTGTTTGTTTTTTTAGGACATCAGCGGAAAAGATATCCAAAGATTCTGCTTTAAATTATAATGAAATCTGTGTTTTTTAAACTAATGAAGACAGCAGAAGTCAATAATTCATTTATCTGACATGTTTACTGGCAATAATATGTATTGTGTTCAAATAGCTAATAGCTATTTTTTACTCAGACATTTAAAAAGAGTATATACTAAAACAGTAATCACAATACTGTGAAACTGTAATATTTTTATCCAAGGTTATCATACCATCAGAATGTTATACCGGCCCATGCCTATTTATGACAGCATAAATTTTGCCTTGTTTTAGCCAAGACGTTGTTTTTAATTGATTTTAGACTCAATTAGACACAAATAAATGTTTGCTGGGTTTGTTCTGTTGTACTTATATACACTTGCAATATGTTTATTATATTACATGCAAGTGTAGAGTTTAAATGTTCTCCCCGTGTTTCCTTCGGGTGCTCCGGTTTCCCCCATGGTCCAAAAACATGTAATATAAGTGAATTGAACTAAATTGGCAGTAGTGTATGAGTGCATGTGTGAATGTGAGTGGATCGGTGTTTCTACTGGATTGCAGCTGGAAGGACATCCAGTGTGCAAAACATATAATGGAATAGTTGGCGGATAAATAAGACAAATAAGCCTGATAAATAAAGGGTTAAGCCAATACCCTCTCCTTTAGAAAAAAAAATCCCCCCAATACTTAGAAAATAAAGCTATTCAAGTCTTCTAAAGGGAAATATCCCAATGTCAATATAGGGCAGCTCTAATTCACTGTAAGTAAATCGAGAAGTACATATAGTGTGAGCAAAGAAAACACAAGTACACAAATACGTACCCGGGGCACATGGTGAAGGGGGTTTGGGAAGCACCAGCGAAGCTCCAGCAGGGGACGGGGGTTTGACAGAAGGTTCAGCATGAGCCGGGCCTGGATGTTCTGGAGAGGGTGCAGAGCTACGCTGACGAGGGGACCGACAACCCCAGTCCTCCAAACCACTGGATGTGGCGGCAGTGGCAGAGCTGCAGGTTGCACTAGCTTTACGAGGCTGAAAGGAGAAGAAAAGATGTTCATGTTTCAAGCCTGAACTTGCTTTAATTAATACAGTGGGGTGGTTTCAAACTAGGGCTGGGTATCAACTCAGATGTCCTTATCCAATTATGATTCTCAAGCTCTCTATTTATTTTGATTCTTCATTCAGTTAATTGAATATAGATTTCAAACAAAAATCTTACACAAAAATTGCATACAACTGCTATTATTATTAATATAACTGCTGACATTTCTAACAAATATGAAAAATGCATAATAAGAAATATTGAAGTTTAAAATATGAAATATTGAAGTATATATATATAAAGACATTATACATTAGTATCTATTTGACTGTTAAATTTGTAATATGCCACAAAACCTCTTTTTGCATGATACTTTAGGTGCAGAAAATTTAAACTTTTAGATTTAATATCCAATCAAGTGCATTAAAAAAATATGTTTTTTTTATTTCCTACCTGTCTTGCTTGCTTCTCCTGGTCCTGAAGCCACTGCAGATAGGACTCACGAGCCACTTGCTCCTCGATGGCCTCATTGGTGGCCTCCCAATCTGTTGCTCTCTTCTTATCCTCCAGCATCTGCTGCTCAATCCAAGACTCTTCAGATGTCTTTATAGCATTTTTCATGAGACACTGGTCAGCAAACTGCATTGAGACAGCATAGCAGACGTTAACAGAGAACAGCTCATTTATGACATCAGACTAGGGCTGGGTGATAACACAATAATGATTATTATCACAATATAACTTGCATATTCAATGAGAAACTAAACAGTGCTGCTTGTTTGTTCTGCATAGACTGTTTATCTTTGCATTTCTTTACATGTGGAAAGTCTGGCAAATAAAAGCACTTTAATTTAGCAAAGAACACAAATGACTTGATGATTTAAAGCTAGATTAAAGTGCTCTGATGCTATCAATTGCATTTACAGGATCTTCTTCAAGAAGAAACTCTGTGCCTGAACGATACAGCTACAAGACTTTTATCAATGTAATTTTGTTTTACTATGAAAGTCTTTTGGCCCATATCAACCAGCCCGAATGAACAGTCATGTTGGTGTTTCTTATTTAAATCACATACCCCTGGTTTGAAGGAGGGCAGGCCCAGCCCGACCCCGACACTGGCCTTGTATGGATTCACCACAGAGTTATAATGGATGTTTTTGTGGTAACTGACACGTATTGGATCATCATTGTTCTCTTGGATGCCATGGAAAATATTAATTGGCTCTGAAAGATTGGAGCGGTCCGGTAAAATTGAAAATATTTCCTCCACATTTGGTCTAAATGATGCAAACAACTCAATAGACATTAACTAACCTATGCCATACTGGTAAACCTCCACCGGTCGGTTGAACATTTCTGCCATGGCCTGCATCTCAATGTGGTTTCCATGGCAGTTGTTCTTCCTCTTCCTGTTAATGTATGTGGTGAAGTCCTCTGTGACGTAACTGGAGAAGTAATCTGCATTTTTTGTCTGCAATCAAAGCACAAACAATGACTCTAATGGTCCAACATTGAAAAAAAAAAAGCTAGTAAGTATTATTTATTTTTAAAATATTGAACTTATTTACCAAATAATCCATACATTGCTTCCGTATCACATCGTGCATATCTTGGTCCCCGTATATTTGATCAGCTTTAAAATATTAAATTAAAAAAAGAGTGAAATATTAATAGATAAAATCAATTTTGGATACATTCTAAAAAAAAGAACACAAGAACATTGCAAAATTGAAAATGACCACTGAATATCTTAAAATAGCAACTAATTAAAACTGCTAATAAACACTACATTACTATATAATAAAAACAAAAATAATGCTATTGACAAGTTTCTTCTTAATGACTCAAAAATTGTTAAATCATTTTGTAGAGACTGCACTTAGAAAGGTACTAACACTAATGGTGTAACGGATCACAAATCTCACGGTTCAGATCACATAATGATCTTTTAGTCATGGATCGGACCATTTTTCGGATCAGCCAAAAAGGGGAGAAGACAAATGTAAATTGCTTTCCATTTGTTACAAAAACAGTACTGCAAGAAACTTTTGGTTTTAGCAAACAGAACCTAGAACCTGTAATTTTATTAAAAATAAAATATAGAAATAATCAGCTCAATAAAAATAAATAGTAAAATATTCAGTACTGTGAAAAATTCCCTGCTACTACTACTGTAGCTGATAACGCTACACATAGAAATCTAACATTATTTGTGCAATTCATATTTATTTTTAGTCTCATTTTCAATAAATGATGCAGTTATTCACTAATAAAACTTCATGTTTCATTACCACGTGTGTCATTTTTGAAGAATTATTCAGTGGCATATTTTTGATGGCTGGTTGGTTGGCTACCTATTGGTTAAATAATGTAATTGCTGTCTACAACTTTCATTTTTAAACAAATGACAGTGATTTTAATCTTTACCATAAACATCAGTGTTTTCATCTAAACTATAAACTATTATCCGAGTACTTCTGTGTTATTTGCCTGTTTGTAACAGTCAAAAGACTAAAAACTGAATCTCTTTCTTGATTTTTGCATTTTTCAAGCACAGATTTCAATTTGGTGATTCGAAGGGTTAATAAACCTATGCAAATCACCATCATTTATAATTGATGTTGCATGGGTGCTAAGATCCCGATCTTTTAATGATTAATAGTGCTGCTTACACTGAATGGATTAATGCAGGCTAAACAAAAAAATGAAAGGAAACACTTTTAATAACCTTAAAAAACACCACATCCTGAATTACCTAACACGACTTATCATTATATTTACAGGAAAGCCTAAATCTTTTTATACATGTGATTTGAATGACGCTAGAGGCGATCTCTCTGTGACCATTACAAATTTATGATTAATCTACCACTAAAAAAAGTATATTAATGAGTGCGTTCTGAACCATGGGATATGATCCATACCAATCAGGAATCAACAGTGATCTGTTACACCTCTTGCTAACACAATATAATACGCAAACAAAATAAATTCTACACTGTTTATTATTTAATTACATTTATTTCCATGATTACTCCAACACGGAAAATATTATTTCAGCTCATGATAATATATATGGAACTCAAAATAAAATATTTAATTTGCAACATTACCAACTGCTCTGAAAAGACATGCTCCATCTTCCTTCATTTTTTTTATTTCAAAGCCTTTCTTTTCCCTCAATGCTTTCTCAAACCATTCTTCTTGCTGTAGGCCAAAAAACAAAGTACATTACAGCAACAATGAATACTTGTATCACCAAAAACAGAAAAAGCATCTAAATAAAACATTTGAACCCTAAAAATAATAGTGTTTTGAGCGTTCGCTCAAACATGGTAATGTCACCTTTTGTTACACACCAAACAGATTTATTTTTTTGATATACAAATCCAGAGAAAATCTGCAGACAATTCAGACAGAAATAAAAACAAGTCATACATTAAAAATCCTAATTTTATTAGTCATTGAATACATTAGACTAGAAATGGCCAATATCTGGGTGACACAGTGGCTCAGTGGGTAGCACTGTCGCCTCACAGCAAAAAGGTCACTGGTTCGAGTCCCAGCCTGGCCAGTTGGCATTTCTGTGTGGAGTTTGCATGTTCTCCCTATGTTTGGGTAGGTTTCCTCTGAGTGATCTGGTTTCCCCCACAGTCCAAAGAACTGTTCAAGGTGAACTGAATAAACTAAATAGGCCTCAGTGTAAAAATGTGATTAAGTCTTTACCCTTGTAGAGAGACTGTAGAGACATTGTAGAGATTTAAACACACTAATGTATTACAATTTACATAATAATTTGATATATAACAGCCAATAAAGACAAGAGAAGGTATTAAACCTTTCTATCAATTACTGGAGCAGCAGCTATTTATTCAATGCATGTTTTAAAGAATGACACATCAACATACCTGCTCGGCTGTGGCGGGGTCCACAAGCTGAAGTCTGGCCGCATTCTCATACTCATCCTCACTGTTGTTTCCTCCAGCTCCTTCCTCGGGTTCGGACGCTGGACTCCCGCCTCCTCCTCCTCCGCCGCCCACTCTCCCTCCTCCACCTGTCAAACCGCTGGAGCAGACCGCTTGCCGTCTGCGCTTGCTGAGTCCGGGTCCCGAGCAGCAGCTTCCGACACCGCCTGCTCCGCACGGTAACTCGACCCGAGTTCCCGAGTTCGCGCTTCCTTCACACTGCACGAGCGGAGCTCCAGCCATACCAGGTTGCGGGGAGGCCGCCTGCGGGCGAGCGCTTGCTTCGATCCGCCGCTCCTCTCTGGAAGTGTGCGGTGTGGCCTGGTATGTCCACGGCGGCGGAGAGGCCCTTGATCGGGACCCCGGTCGTCCCGCGAGGGGGTGAGGGTGCGTCTCAGAGCCACCTCTTCTGTCCGGTTCGTCCGTGTGATCACCGCCACCGCCTGCGGACACCGGTTTCTTCTTCGGGAGGATTGTCATCGCTGGCCAGCTTGCGGTGATTTGTGTTGTTGCGAGTTCGCAATAGAATAAACGGCCGTTTTGATTTTTTATGAACAGTTTGTTCGCCGCATGTATAGTTGCATAATACGAGGTGTCAGTGAACTGCTACAATCACCACAGTTCGACTTTATTCCTCCGGTTTCGAGGTTTTTCTTTAGTAACAACGAACGACCGAGAGTTTGACACAAACATCAACATCCCACAATGCGATTTTCACGTCACTTCCGACGCTCGAGCTGCTTCGTGTTGACAAATGGGCTGACGTTGCTCCTCACTGCCCCCTAATGCATTAACCCTTCTATTGACTTATTTTAACCCTGCGAGCCAGTGTGAGTGTTTTATATATTTTCAAGAGCCTTTTATACCTTTAGTTGTCTATTTAACGTTTATTTCTGTTGCTGGGTTAAATATAGCAGTTGGTTGACTATTACGTCTCTAATCTGTCATTCTCCCCTGCTGAATCTTGATTCTGGCAACGCAGTGGGTAGCACGTTCACCTCCCAGCAAGAAGGTTGCTGGTTCGAGCATCGGCTGGGTCAGTTGGTGATTCTGTGTGGAGTTTGCATTTTCTCCCCATGTTCAAGTGTGTTTCCTTCGGGTGCTTTGGTTTCCCTCACAAGTCCAAAGACATGCGGTACAGGTGAAATGCTCCTTAGTGTATGAGTGTGTGAATGAGTGTTTATGGATGTTTCCCAGTGATTTGTTGCGGCTGGAAGGGCATCCGCTGCGTAAAACGCGCTGAATAAGTTAATTCCGCTGTGGTGACCTCGGATCGATGCATCTACATTTACTTCTGCTGTTGAAAAAAATGTAATTAAATTTAAAACAATGAAGCCAAAAGTCTGCACAGCAGGTACCAAAGCTAGATCCAATCACAAGCACTCAATCCACCACACTCCATTTCTACAGCAACATTTAACTAAATACTTGCAATTTGATAAACAACAGCATGAAGAAGCTAACTAAAATGTCAAAAACTATTTTGGGAAAAAATAAGTGTAATAAAAATCATGTCCCATAAGTTTACAGTGAGAGTGTGTGGTTTATGAGCTGTACTGCAGCCGGCCACCAGGGGGCAATCAAAGTATTTTGGCTTCTCTTTCAGCACGTGAAGCACACTTAAATCAACTTCTTTATTTTGTTGAGCTTTTTCTTTATATTTACACTATCTATCTATCTATCTATCTATCTATCTATCTATCTATCTATCTATCTATCTATCTATCTATCTATCTATCTATCTATCTATCTGTCTGTCTGTCTGTCTGTCTGTCTGTCTGTCTGTCTGTCTGTCTGTCTGTCTGTCTGTCTGTCTGTCTGTCTGTCTGTCTGTCTGTCTGTCTGTCTGTCTGTCTGTCTGTCTGTCTGTCTGTCTCTCTCTCTCTCTCTCTCTCTCTCTCTTCAAGCAAGAGTCTTAACTGATTTTAGTTACTATATACAAATGGATGATTTGGAAACTTTCGAAAATATTTGGTGCTATAATAATGCTTTGTGTTGCGTGAATGAAAGCAATGTTGTTTTTACACTTATTTGAAATGTATAGTTTTTCTTTGATTTAAATTGAATGGACTAATTTATAGTAATATTGTGTCTGTTTTAATGTAATAAAGTTTTTGTAAAACAAAATCTCTTTCTCTCTCTCTCTCTCTCTCTCTCTCTCTCTCTCTCTCTCTCTCTATATATATATATATATAGTTACATAAATTAAAACTAGAATAAAATGTTTGAATAAAAATTTACAGATATGTAATCTTACATTGATTTTCTTTATACATTTAATTGTTATAATCTAGTTTAATGACAACAATGACATTAGAGACATATTTTATATTTGTTTAGTGTGAAGAGTTTTCCCAATTTGTTCTGCTTGTTCTAAAGAAATTCTGGCAAAACAAGGCCAACCAAACAAGCTTCTGCCTCCACAAATCCTTCTGAAACTTTTTTGGTCAATTTAAACAGCAAATTTTCAATAATGCAACAGTTCGTTTTTAATTATTCACTTAGTAAGTAAATGAGAAACTGGCATGTTTTCAGGTTAAAAACCCCCACAATCATACTTCTGTATACAGATTCTGTATAGTAACATCTCTTCAGCAGGACTTATTGTTTTTTAGGATTTTATTAAATCTTTATTTTCAACATGCATTCATTCAATACATTTTCTTTTTAATTTCAGTGTTTCTCTTAAATGAAAAGACACCCAGAAAAATCTCCAAGGCTAAGTACGCCTGCTTGGAACCTGAGTTTACAGTAACTGCATGGTCGTCATTTAATTTTAACTGCTTCATAAAACAATACTGCAAATACAAGTAATTAAACAGTATATCAAATCCATGGTTTCTGTTTTACTAATGCAACGTATATGAGTGACTACTCTGACTGCCAGATGCATATATGACAACAAATTCATCTCTAAAATCTTACCACTTTCTTTTTATTAGTATTTAAATCAATTAATCAAATACTGACCATCATAATATATTGTTTTCAGACTCGGGGAGCTCAGGGAAACATCATCATGAAACTACAAATCAGATTGTCATAGCTTTCTCTTGGTTTCTCTATATAATCTTTAATAAATATGTTTAAGAATAGGATATTGCCTATCATGAGGACTGCGCACAAGACACTTAAAACATTTATTCTGAAACAGTTATGGCACGTTTTTTAAAAGTGAAGAGTTTGAAGACAGTGAAACTCCACTGGCTGGACTGCTTTTGATCCCAAAATTGTCTCTGTGGCTCGGACAGTCTCGGTTGATCTTAAATATGATTTGCACCAAGGAAAAGGATATTAGGATGGAGACGACACTCAAGTGTTATGTCTGCTCTCGCTTGCAACACTCGGTCCTTCAAGAAATGCTGGTGGGGGAAACTTTTGGATGTTTTTCTCCAGCTCTGTTTGAACAGTTGTCTTTATCATGAGTTTATCGATCTAGAATGACAGCCTCATCGTTGATGCTGGGGTGAAATTTTAGGGAAAAGAAATATTAAATAGGTTCCAGTCTTAATGCTGATGTGAGAGTTTTTCATTTCTGTACATATCATATTGTTCATTTATTCATTCCTTCGGTGTTTTTTTTTTTTTTGTTGTTGTTGTTGTTGTTGCAGTGAGACCTGCACATCTTCTGGTGATATTTTTCCATTTAAATGTGATTTATCAAACAGAAGTTTGTTTTGACTGTGTCCTCAAAGTAGGATTTTTTGATGTACACTTGGAAACCTGAAGGGAAAAACATGTAGAGTATGTTATACGATACAATATGGCTGTATATAGAACATGTTTATTTATTTTATTTGTACAATACAGATTAAAAGAAAATCAGGACAATCCCATTAATGGCAAAACCACTGTCAAGTACAAAGAGTAAATCTTCAAAATAAAAGTCTAGTTTAAAAAAATGAAATTAATCAAAATAACATTATTAATGTTTTTAAAAACATCATTAAACCTACATGAAACAAAAATGCCGTTTTGAATTAATATATATATATATATTTAATATTTTCAAAGTTTTGTTAATTAATTTAATAAGACTCAAGAGCCTTTAAAATTTAATTTGTATTAAATCATTACACACAACAAATCCAGGAAAAAATAATTGGACACTAATTTAAAATGTAACTTGCTTTGTAGATTTTAACTGTGAATAAAGAAGTTATGGTTACATTTATTCTCTAGCAAACATTTTGAAAGCATTTCCTTTCTGATTAACATAGTGATTATGAAATTAATATGGTGATTATTTTCACAGGATGATTTACTTAACTTTCAATATTTACCTGCCTCTATATATAATCAGTTGTTGGCTTCCAAATATAAGAGATAACCAGAAAATTACTAATATTGATCAAAATTTCCATATCAATTGGTATCAGTTAATAACAACTGGTGATTTCCAATGTTATCAGCATCAGTCTGATGTAAATAGTTTAGTATATTAAAGCTGACAAATTAAAGATTAATTAAATTAAAATAAACTACTTATTGATTTGCTGCTTTTTGCCTTTCAAATATAAAGAATTATCAGTGATCTGCATCGACTAAAATAACAATCAGTATCTGGGGATAAATAATTATTTATAATGTTAGCAATATTGGCCTGATCAGAATATTAGCCCAATATCTAAAAGACAATAAATGATGTATTATTTCTTCCAGATGAACTACTTAAAATGCAGTATTTATTAGCCTAATTAGCTTCCAAAAATAATGAATTATCAGTTATTTGTATAAACCAAAATAACAATTAGTGTCGGGGAATATTAATTTCTATTATTAGAGGTATCATCCTGTTCAGATAATTTATTTAATATATAAAAGCTGATAAATTATTTCTGCCAGATGAATAATTAAAGATAAAGTATATATCAGCCTTTATATCGGTAATTGGCTTCCACATATAATGAATTATCGGTTATTTGTATGAACCAAAATAACAATCAGTATCTGTGAATGTTTATTTCTATTATTAGAGGTATCATCCTGATCAGAAAGCTAGATTAATATATAAAAGCCGATATATTATTTCTACCAGACGAATAACTTAAGATGAAGTATGTATCAGCCTATACATCGATAATTGGCTTCCAAATATAATGAATTATCGGTTATTTGTATGAACCAAAATAACATTTGTATGGGGGTATGTTTATTTCTAATATTAGAGGTATCATTCTGATTAGAAAACTAGCTTAATATATAAAATGGGATATTTAATATTTCTGCCAGATGAACAACTTAAGATGAAGTATATGTCAGATTATATATCGGTAATTGGCTTCCAAATAAGGAATTATCGGTTATTTGTATGAACCAAACAAACAGTCATTATAGGGAAATGTTTATTTCTATTATTAGAGGTAAAATCCTGATCAAAAAATGTAACTTAATATATAAAAGCCAGTTTATCAGCCTATATCTGTACTTGACTTTCAAATATAATGAATTATCTGTAATTTGTATGAATCAAAATAACAATTAGTATCTGGGTATGTTTATTTCTAAAATTAGAGGTAACATTCTGATAAAAAATTAGCTCAATATATAAAACTCAATATATTATTTCTGCCAGATTAACAACTTTATCAGCCTATATATCGGTAATTGGCTTCCAAATACGATGAAATATTGGTTATTGGAATAACAAGCAAAACTTTCACATTGGCAACAAACAATATTTTTTTACATTAAGTTGCATCTCATGTTGTTCTGCCAAATGAACAACTTAGGATGCAGTATCGCTAATAGGCATCCAAATATAATGAATTATCGGTTATTTGTATGGACGAAAGAAACAATGATTATCAGGGAATGTTTTTTTCTAATATTAGAGGTATCATCATGATCAGAAAACTAGCTTAATATATAAAAGCCGATATATTATTTCTGCCAGATGAACAACTAAAGATGAAGAATGTATCAGCCTATATATCGGTAATTGGCTTCCAAATATAATAAATTATGGGTTATTTGTATGCACCAAAATAACAATCAGTATTGAGGAATGTTTATTTCTAATATTAGAGGTATCATCCTGGTCAGAAAATTAGCCTAACATATAAAAGCTGATTTATCAGCCTATATATCGGTATTTGGCTTACAAATATAATGAATTATCAGTTATTGGTATAGCAGGCAAAATTTTCACGTTGACAACAAACATATTTTTTTACTTTACTATTGTTTAGTTTTTTTTTCAAAGTTACATCTTAGGTTGTTCTGCAAAATGAACAACTTAAGATGCAGTATTTATTAGCCTATACTGTATGTCGGTAATTGGCTTCCAAATTGTGAATTATCGTTTACTGGTATAGCAAGCAAAATTTCCGGATTGACACCAAATGTATTGTTTACCTTCACTGCGATCTGTCTGGCTCAACTTTGGTCTCTCCATTCTGCTTGTCACTGGATTTCTGCGAGAGATGCGTGGAGACTGTGGCCGCTTGAGCCACGGCTTTGAAGCTGCGCTTGCGCTTCTGCACGTTCTGCTCGGGGTGGAAGATGATGACATAGACTTTGGGGATGTACAACATGCCCAGGGACACCGTGGCACTCAAACTCATGGACACGGTCAGCGTGGTGGTCTGAATGAACATCTGGTTGAGGGCGGAAAAAAGATTAAGAGTAATATTTGAGCCTGGCCTCAGCTGCGACCTGTCACATGATGTAGATCAGCCGTCAGGGCTTTAGCGCTGAGATATCACTCCACATTACACATACTGTACATACATTCTCTCGGCTGATTGTCATTTGCTGGAAATCAGAGTAATGACTACTATTAGTGGAAGACATCAGCCATGTGCAAACCATTCAGATGCTTTATGCACAATCCCATGTAAGTGCTACAGTGCATGTCATTTGCATACATTCATGATTTATTCCAGCAAGGTTGATTTCAGGTCAGTTTTACGAGTTCGTAGTTTTCATGCATTATAATTATAATTTTTACATTATAATTTAACTGCATTTTATTTCAAATTATGTATATAGGTTATGAGCAATATGTATTTGCTCCAAAATTATATTTGCTTATATTTTTAAGACTAAGTAAAAGACAAAGCATTTAAATACCAATAAATAAAACATCAGTGAATAACCATTAATCTAAGGGTACATTTAAAGAGAACACAAAGAGTGTATGAATAAGAAAGATTTCAAGCAAACGTCAAAAAAATCTTCATAATGCCAACAAAATAACATTAATGATACAACAAAATGCTAATAATAATAATAATAGTAATAATAATAATAATAATAAATACTATAATAATAAAACAAAACAAATATAATGAAATATAATAAACAAAAATGTAGATATCCTCTGCCGTCTGATCTTTATTCCGCTTCTGCTCTTCTTTTCATTTACAAGAAATGAAAAGACTTGAAGAGCACCTTAGGGCCAAAAGCTTTGCGGTTGACCGGCCACTAAAAGACCTCTCTATTAGTCAGAGTATACTTTCCATTTTTAAATCCCTGCGCTTTGTAAGCAAAACCATCCCCCACCGGATGAATACATGTGAAAAACTCAGTGACTAAATGCATAAAGTGTGGCCAGCGTCTGAGCGGCTTTTAGGATGACACAAAAACTGCACCACAATTAAATAGCAATTACGTTCACTTGATATGGCTACATGTTCTTGTTTTAAGTTTTTAATATCTGATTATGATTCACACATTAATACTGTAAGTAAATGCTGCTCTAAAATGAACAGAGCCAGAAGCATCTAGTTCAGAGAAATGTATGTCCAAATTTTTCTCTGTCCATCATTTTCTGTAGGTACATTTTAAATGATGGGTTGCACTTCTAATTAGGGTAACAAGCATTAAAAGCAACTGAAACAAATCTTTTTTAATAATACGGTTGTGCTAAAAATAATGAGTTAGTCTTTGCTTTTTTTATGCATCATAAAAATAATGTATATATACACATTGCTCAGCATAAATGAGTACAGCTCCTTTTAAAAAAGAACATTTTTATCTATTTCTAAGTGAAGACAGCCAAGATGTTTAGGTGGATATAAACAAATCAGTTTTATTATACAGTCTCCATTAAAGTAAGAGTTTGGTCACCGGACATATTTGGGAATAGAAAGATAATACATTGAAATTCATAGTGTTATTGTATAAAAACAAATGTTTTATTTATGATTCTCTTGATTTTTCCTCTTGATTGATTTTTAAATACTTTTCCCCAATGTACTAATTTTGTTAGTACTAATGTAATTTACTAATGGTAATATACAACTTTTTGTTAGATTAGTTTCAGTTTAGGCTTTGGTACTGACTAATTTAATGTATATAGACAAATATATTGTGGAGCACTATATATAAATATATATATATATATATATATATATATATATATATATATATATATATATATATATATATATATATATATATATATATTACATATATTGTTTTCGTAGAAATAAAATATAGTTAATGAGGATATCTGTGGCCAAATCTCATCTGAATTCACTGCTTCGTTGCTTTAGATTATTTTCCCTTTGTTTACCCTACAGTATAGTAATATTCAACACTTCCACAATTGTGTTACAGAAAGGTTTGAATCCAGATTAAATTCTGTTATATTCATGGTCGACTTTGGTTCTAATAAGTTGCTTTTTAATATTTGATTGCTGAACTAAGAAGAGAATAATGACACAATAACACTTTACAAGGGTTTCTGCAGGTTTCATCAAGTCAAATTTAAGACTTTTAAAGATAATAATAAATGAAATTTCAGACCTATAGAGATATAAATGCTAAGAATCTTTTTTAATGGCCCAGTAAAAAAGATTTTTACCTGGCTCATCAAAAGAAAGTCTAATTTAGTAATTGCCACATATTTTGAATAATATGTCAAAACAAACAAACTCTTGGTGCATACAGTACATTCACTTTGTTTCAGCATAACGTTTTGTTTTGATAAGTTTTAAAAACTGTAATAAACTAAATGTATTCACAACAGTCTGTAAAAGATCAGTGTCCTTACCAGGTAGCTATAAACAACTTTTTAGGGGATTTCACCTTTATGATGATGGGACAGTGGAGGTTTACAGACAGTAAAGTGTGGGGGGCAGAAAGAGGAGGAGGATCGGCAAAAGATCTCAAGCCTGGAATTGAATAATAGGCTATTGGCGCTAACTATAAACACAAATTTTAACAAATGTTATAGTGAGGAAGATAATTATACCCTACTGGTAAATAGAGTTAATGAATAAAATATGTGTTGAAAGTTTTATTGAGATGGATTATTGGTGATTGGGTAGCTTTACACAGACATTGGAAGACCTACAACACAACATTTCAGGGAATATAAGGCTTTTTAATACATAGACTGTTATTTTTGAAACTAAACATTTTTTAAGTCCCAGCAGACATCCTGTTCACTGAGTGCAAGTTACTCCCATAATTCAGCAAATCATCATGGGGTGTAGGAAAATGTGGGTATACAGTGGGAGAAATTAGTATTGAACACGTCATGTTTTTTCTTGGAAATAATATTTTTAGAAGAGCAGTTGACAAAGAAATTGAACCCAGCTTTAGTAAAAACCTAAACAATACATGAACATGCATTACTCAGGTGTGATTTTTTTCCAACAGAGTGGAAAATTCTAGGTGGTTCTATGGGTCTCGTCTGAATTTTCTATTGGATTCGAGTCAGGTCATTGGCTGAGCTACAGCTTGATTTTCTTTCTCTAAAAGCAATTGAGCTTCCTTGGCTGTATTCTGCATCATTGTCTTGCTGAAATGACCACTCTGGTTTCATCTTCATCATCCTGATAAAGTAGATGTTGGACTAAGGCAGCTAATATTCCTTTATAATGACAAGGGCAGAGGGTTGCTGAAGAACTACAGAAAGATTTTATCTACTCTCTGGGCCTTCACTACCTTTCTACACCTCCCTGTATTCATGTGTTCATTACTTTTTCCCTGTGTCATTTTATTTTATTATGCATAATTCAATTAATAACCAATTAGTTTTAATTCTTTGCATATATTTCATTGGTTTTTACCAAAATCTGGTGAAAACTTCAAGTCAACAGCACCTTTAGAAATGTGTTTTCTTTAAAAATGTTTTTATACTGTTTTTTGACGTTTTTAATACTTATTTCCCCCACGGTATTCTACATAATGTTAAAGGAATAGTTCACACAAAAAATATATCTACTTACTACGTACTCAAGTAAAGTAGTTCCAAACCTTCAATGTGTTTCTTTTTTCTGAAGATATTTTAAAGAATGTTTCAAATGAGTAGCCACTGGCCAACTATTAATGTTATTGTTTTAACATTCTTCAGAACATCTCCTTTTGTGTTCAACAGAAGGAAGAAACTCATAAAGGTTTGGAACAGGTGATAGAATTTTAATTTCGGATAAGTGAAAAACAGGATGGCTTTGATAGAAGTTTCATTTAGGAACTATCATTTTAACCTTAAATGACCATTATCTTTAATAACCATTTACCTTTTCGGTGGATTGTGATGTGCCAAAAAAGATGGGGACGAAGGCCAGCCAGATGATGCACGTGGTGTACATGGTAAAGCCAATAGGTTTGGCCTCGTTGAAGGTCTCAGGAACTCCTCTGCTCTTGATGGCGTAGACTGTACAGGTGACCATCAGCCCCATACTGTAACTCAGACAGCCAATCAGAGACAGATCCGACATGTCACACTTCAGAATCCCTCGCGCAAACTCAGGGTTTGGAGGACGCAGCTCATCAAAGTCCACGTTGGTGTGAGGAGGAACCACTCCAAACCATATGAAAATACCCAAGAGCTGAGAGGAGAAAGAAGAGAAGAGCACTGAACATCCATGCAACACTCTAAACCCTGCTGCTTTAATTATTCAGTGGACACAAAGTCCTTGGACAAAATGTCTTTTGGAGACATAAAGCATAGTAAACCAGGCAGTTCCTCTGAATGAAGAGTTCATTTTACATAGATTATGATTTAAATAATTAAATAAACTTTTTAGCTTCTTTTAAGACAACTATTATTTATTATTTAAAAATGAAAATGACCTCATCATTTATTCTGCCTTATGTGCTTTAAAGAGTTTCTTCCTTCAACACAATGTAATTTGGGAAAAATGCTGGCACCCATTGACCTCCATAGCAGGACAAAAATTACTATGGAAGTCAATTATATTTTTAAAATATGATGACAAAAATGATGATAGAATTTTCTTTTTTTGTTGAACTATCCTTTTTTGTTTAGGTTTATTTGTTTATTCAATTATGATTTATTTGAATTACAACTATATATAAACACATGGAAAAGATTGTAAAGTCTTAACTCATCTTTTTTTAAATGTGTTTTAATTCATATTTCTTTTACTCTTTGAGTTGCAATTATGATCCAACTGAATAAAATACTTTATTTTTTATTTTAATATGATTTATTTGCAGTACTAAACTTTGTAACATAATTTAGCATGTATTTACTAAAATGAACCATATTTTAATTCTAATAATATTAATTACAGTATTTATTCATCTTTGATATTTTTAGTTAATGGAAATACAGTTGTTCATTGCCAGTTCTAAGTGAATTGTGTGTATTTTATGTTAGTAAATACATTAACTACCATTAATGATAACACTTTAGTTTAGGTCATAATTCATGCTATTAACTACTGGCTTAAACCTTGCCTATTATTAAGATATTAACTGTTCATTAGTAGTTATAAAGTATGATCTTATTCTCCATCCTACCCAAAACCCAACCTCTACCTATAACTAGCTATTAATAAAAAGCTAATTAATAGTTTATTAAGCTATTAGTGTAGGTTAATGGTTTGTTAATGCTGTAAATCGTGACCTAAACTAAAGTGTTACCACATTAACTAATGCACTATAAAAGATGATGGATTCCACACAATCGATTTGTGTTAGACAACAAGAAGGAATTAAGTTAACTTTTTAGTTTTACAAATTTAAGTAGATTGAACATAAAACGATTAGGTTCTTTAAAAAAAAACAAGAATTGTGTTGTTTCAGCTAATTTTAGATAAGTTGTTTGAACAAAGAGCAAACAACATTTTTTAAGTGTGTGATCAAAATTACAAAACATTAAATAATATAAAATTTTATATATTTAGATCTATTATGTATAGATGATACCACAGCCATATTACCGTGCAGCCTAAGACCGGTTACTCACTGAAGCTAAGCAGGGTTGAGCCTCGTCAGTACCTGGATGGGAGAACACTTGGGAAAACTAGGTTGCTATTGGAAGTGGTGTTAGAGAGGCCAGCAGGCGGGTACAACCTGCGGTCTGCTTGAGTCACTAAAACTGAAGGGGACACTTTACTGTTCTCTGAGGTCCTGACTCTACGTGGTCGTTAAAAATCCCATGGCACTTCTCGTTAAGAGTAGGGGTGTAACCCCGGTGTCTTGGCCAAAGTCCCTTTATCGGCCCTTATGATCATGGCCTCCCAATCATTCCCATCCACCGAATTGGCTCTATCACTGTCTTTTTACTCCATCAATAGCTGGTGTGTGGTAAGCACACTGGCGCCGTTGTCCTGTGGCAGCCATCGCATCATCCAAGTGGATGCTGCACATTGGTGGTGTTGTGGAGAGACCCCCCTCATGATTGTGAAGCGCTTTGGGTGTACGGCCATACACAATAAATGCGCTATATAAATACACATTACATTACATTACACATATTCAATTATATATACCCTAAATAACATTAAATTTGCTTTTTAAATTTTTATTTTAATGTATTTCAACCAAAATTCACTCCAAAAATTATTTTTTTGCAGCTTGTTTAAAT
The DNA here is from genome assembly GCF_052040795.2 of Danio rerio. Classification (NCBI taxonomy): domain Eukaryota; kingdom Metazoa; phylum Chordata; class Actinopteri; order Cypriniformes; family Danionidae; genus Danio; species Danio rerio. Next base: position 28,141,310 of record NC_141031.1, on the reverse strand, counting down.
GTACTTATTTAAAATGAGCTGCAATAACCAAATTCTTAAAACTCAATTGTTTTATGTTCAATCTGTTTAAATTGTTACGTTAACTTAATCAATTTGTGTAGGGACCCTGAAATTTTTACAGTGTTGTAAAACATTAGTGGAGTAATAGCCCAAAAATGACCCAAAAGTCACAAAGTTACTTTTGAAACACTTCAGAACAGCATATTCAATAAAATATTTAACACACTTTGAAATTAAAAACAAAGTCAGTTCCTTAATGTCTGAGAGCTCACTTTGAACAATCGTAAATTTCTGACACACCTGTACTGAGATCAGAATAAATGTGATGATCAGCTGGGACGTGGGGCTGATAAACTTTGGCGGTGTGACTGATTTCTTCCCCTGCTCAAAGATCCTGTAGATTCGATTGGTTTTGGTGAGCATGGCAGAGTAACTGATGCACATCCCCAGTCCCAAGAGCAGCCTCCGAAATGCACACACCACAGTGCCTGGCTCAGCGATCATGAGGAATGTGATAAGATATATGAGGAAGATGCCTGTCAGAAGCACATAACTGAGCTCTCGGCCCGAAGCGCGGACTATTGGGGTGTCATTAAAGCGTATGAAGGTGGCGATGACTCCTGTTGTTGCAAGAATTCCCAATACAGCCAGAAAAACAGGGATAATGGCCCACGGAGAGCTCCACTCCAGCTTGATGATGGGTGTGGGACGGCAAGCCGTGCGGTTGGGGGTGGGTCTCATGTCAAACGGGCACATGTCACAGTTAAATTCATCCAGTAGGAACTGATACCCATCACAGAGCTCACAATGCCAACAGCATGGCACCCCCTTCACCATCCTCTTCCTCTCCCCGGATTCACACGGAAAACTGCACACTGAGTCTGGAACCAGCTTTTCCCCTCCAGACCACTGCATATCTTCAGCCTTACAGAAAGAGAGAAATATTTTCACACAACGTGCATTCAGGAACGTCCCAAAATACCCAACAGGCTTAATGCGCTTACACTGAGTCGTAAGTGGTTGGTCCACTGGCCGATGAGTTTATATCCCGGGTTGGTGGTGTTGGAAAGCTGGTACTGGAAGATATCGTATCGTCCTGGGGCATCACCATTTTCATTAAACATCACACCTGTGCCGGCGCTGCCTTTAGAGGAAACACACACACACAGGGATTTGATATTCAACATCACAAACGCAATGATTTGAAACAATAGAGTCATTTCATTTAGACAGAGGCGTCTGCAAGGGCGTAAAATTGGGTTAATGCGTAGCAATTATTTCCATTGTTCTTTTCCACGTTGTAAAATTGTCAAACATAACTTTGAAGGTGACTTTTCCATATCAAAGGTTGCTTACAAGAAAATACACAGGTGTAAAATGGTAACAAAATGGTGTAAACAGCAGCCAGAAGCTGTTTACAGTGTACAACCTGAAAATAGTGGCATTTTCTTAGGATTTAAGTGCAAATAATTATATATACTATTTATTCTACAGATCCAATGATATTTTAACATGCATAAGTTGAATTTAGATGTATTAATACTGACATATAATTTTTTCAAATCATACAATTTTAATTATTTCACATCTTCAGGACATTTTCACAGCACTTCCTTTTTTATATCTGGAGAAAGTCTTATTTCTTTTAGTTTGGTGGGAATAAACCTGTTTTAATTTTGTTTAAAACAACTTTTTACAGTCAATATTATTCGTCCCCTTTTCCATTGGCTACTGAACAAACCACTGTTTCCTAAGGACTTGCCTAATTTATTATTATTATTTTTTTATGACTTGCTTAATTAACCTAACTTGGCTGGTTAACCTAATTAACCCAGTTAAGCGTTTAAAATGCACCTTAAGCTGAATACTAGTAGTTAGCTATTCATTCATTTATTCATTCTTTTTCCTTCAGCTTAGTCTCTTTATTCATTAGGGGTCGCCACAGCGGAATGAACCTAAACTTATCCAGCATATGTTTTACACAGCAAATGACCAGTACTGGGAAACATCCATTCACTCTAACATTCACACACATACACCAGTAGTTTTTTTCAATTCACCTACAGAGCATGTCTTTAGACAGTGGGGGAAACTGGAGCCCCTAAAGGAAACTCACGCAAACACAAGGAGAACATGCAAACTCCACACAGAAACACCAACTGACCCAGCCGGGGCTCAATACAGTGTCCTTTGTGCTTTGAGGCAACAGTGCTAACCACCGAGCCACCGTGCCACCCGTAATTAGCTTTATTACAAATGAATGATTAAAACTATTATGTTTTATAATGTGTTTTAAAAAATATCTCTGTTACACAGCTCTTGGAAAATATTTATTTTTTACTGGATACTTTACCTCAGTATTACGGCTACATTATAAAATATTTTGTGGCAATATCATAATGAGCATTTATGATAGTATGTATCAAATTAATGTTGCCTTACCAGGACACTAAAGCCCTCTGTACACCTTCCTTTAACGTAAACCGTATACATTTTCCTATTAATTCAATTCAATTTCAATTATTAACTGCACACTAAGCATTTTATGTGCACTTTTGGAGGATTTAAAATTTTTATTTAAAACAATGCTCTTACCATCTGATTTATGGTGAGAAAAAACATTCACCACTACAAATTTTACTCCCTACACTGCCAAAAAAGTTTTTCTTACATAAAGTTTTTATCTAATTTCTAATTAAAATTTCTAAGAATTCCCAAGTGATGCATTTTCAACAAAAGTACAATGTTGTTTTGTTTTCAAAAATAAATCGTCAAAATTAAGTGAGTTTTTCCTTAAAAAAGCTAAATTATCTGCCAGTGAGGTGAGTACAATGAGCTTGTTTTCAGTTTAAAATAAATGCCCTTGCATGCACTGGCAAATAATTTGATTTAAATTTGATGACATTACTGAAACACCCGCTTCGAAATCGAATGTTATCACTCGATGGAATAGACATTATCAGTGGTTATCAGCTGATAGATAAGTGCCAGAAGAAGCCTGCTAGTAGGTTTAGAAGGATGTTATCATCCATCCACATGGTTAATGAGCTATACTAACCTCTTAAGGCCCAAGCTGTTTTTTATATGTATTTTTTATTTCACTTTGCTATTTGGGCTTATTTGGAACCTAATTAAAATAAAAACCATATAAGTATAAAAATAAGTACTATCTTTTGATATGACGTATTTTTAGCAAAATTTATGTCTATATATGTGTGGTCCGAATTTACATAAAACACTTTTTCTGACTGTTTTTAATGCATATATAACATATATATATATATATATATATATATATATACATATATATATATATATATATATATATATATATATATATATATATATATTTATTTATTTTTTTTTTTTTTTTTTTTACTTGCTTCGACTATCAGAGTAAAATCTTTTTTTTCCCCCATTTTGCACAGTTAAAAAAGTATTTGGGACATTTCATATGCTGCAAAACAGTTGCAGTATGACACTGTCTGTAACAAAATCTAAAACATTCAAAGTATTTTAAATAGCCACTTAAGAGCTAAAATGTGCTGTCCACGTAGGTGGCCACTCAAGCCACTCAAGGTTGGGTTTAGGGTTGGGGTAAAGGTAGATGTTAATAAAATACAATTAATAGGAAATTTGATAAATGATATAGATAATTCTTGCTAACTTCCAGCCGCAACCGTATGTGATCTATAGCTGATTAACCATTTAGATGGATGATAACAGCCTTCTGAGCCTACTAGTAGGTGCAGAAGGGCCCTACTGGCCCATATCAACCAGCTGGTTACCACTGATAGAGCCCATTCAATCGAGTGATAACATTCAAAGCCGCTGACTGAAAACACCAAAAAAATTATTGTCTAGAAACTGCTTCTGTATTTAGGAATTTTTAGATATTTGGACTACAACAAAACATAAACTTTAAGTAAGAAACACATTAAATATAACATTGATTGATTGACATAACTTTTTTGCAGTGTTTGCCACTTCTGCTGTGTCAGTGGGGCGTTATTTGTTGTACTGGCTGTTCTGAGACTAAGTAGACATGCCATAATATAATACACCTCAGGTGTGCATTACCTACAAACAATTGAATGGACTGAACCAATTCTAACACTTACTCTACAGTGTACACAAAGGGACAACAAAGGGAACTGTATCAAAGTGTTACCAACAAAATATGAAATTCTATAAAGACAGATGCGCATATTCAATCTTACAAGCCTTCCTATAAATCACAGTTTACAAAATCATGAGGGACAAGGTCTCCACACAGCACGTTTTGTTCCCCTCAGGCAAGAAAAGATTTCCATACAAGAGCGTGAGGACATCCACAGTGCGTAAACTGAATAGCTGTGCTTTTCATAGAAATCTCTTAGGAATGAGTGACGAAGAAGAAAAGGGATTTTTCACCGAGAGATGCCAATGAAAAAAGAAGTGCGCCCTGTGTTTGGAGAGCGGCTGCCCTGGGGAGAATCAAAGACAAGGAGAGAGATGAGGGAGGGGGTTAAAACAAGTCTGTGCACTGCAGTATTGTGCATTAGTGGATCTCTTCAGGCTGGGATTGAGTGCTGACCTCTCTCTTCGCTCTCTGACTAACCCATGGGACTCGCAGCCTTCCTCCTTGGAAACGGCAGCTTCTTCTCTGCCCTTTCCCCTCGCGCCAAAACTACTCTTCACCTATTTTCACCTGTCAGTCTCAGAGTAATGGCTAATATCCTTCATTCCAAAAGGTTTGACAAAGGTACGATTATTACGCACAACCTTCCTGACGGATTCAAAGCATTCCTCAGAAATAAAAGCTTCATTCAAATTCCTGTGAGGTTGATTAGTCTTGTTTCAATACAAACCCATTACCGACTGCAAATTCAAGGTCTTTTTCGCGGGGTCTGAAACGGCTCACATGCTCCTGCTCTGTCCTTGAGAAGGCTTACCATTAAAATTGACGGCACGGATGTAAGTCAGCAGCATTCTTCCATCCACCGGGTCCATTTTGTCGCAAACACCCATTGAACCGGGACAGAGGTCGATGTGCATGCTGTGAAGAGCGTGGGCCATTGCGTACACCGCGTCGATCACAAACTGCACCTTGCCTTCCTGTTCGTACCCCGAATCCCGACCGATTCGTTCCTCTCCTGAAAGCAAGATGACAGGAATTGAAAAGGCTTTGCTGGGGGAATAATCTCTTTAGCTGTACTTTACACATCTTAAAAGCATATGAATGTGTGATCGTTCATGCACTACTGCGATTATGGGAGTAATTTGTCTGAAATTATTTCCTCGCCTGTGCATTTCCTCAGCCCGCCGTCGCCTCTGATTCCAGGCCGTGTCAGCTTGCATTTGAAGTCGTCCTCCCAGAATTCAGCAAACCAGATGTTCCTCCTGTTGTTTTCCAGGGATCTTGTGGTGAAGTATTGATCGAAACCTGAGAAACAGGTTAATGGGAGAGTTCACTCAAAGAAGAAAATCTGCGGTTGATTTTCTCACCTTACTAAAGGTTTAGTCTTCAGCAGATCATTAAAAAGGATTTTAGCTAAAAAGCATAACCCCTGCGCATTCTTAAAATGCGAATCAGCACTTTGAAAGTCATAAAAACAAATACAGGAAACATTAAATCATGAGGGCTGCACATATATCTTTTGCGAGTGCCATTCGCGCCTGCTCTTCTCACATAAATCCACTAGAGGGCCCTGTTGACTAACTCACTGACTGACTGACCAACCAACCGATCCCCATAGATATTTACATTAGATGTCGCCTACGCTGTTGTTGTCTATTAAAAGGAATGCATCAATAGAGCTGCCTTTTTAGTACAAGGTAGCGCTCCTTTGAAATGAATGTGGGACCAAGGTGCAGTGGAGGACTAGCCATCCAGAGTCTGAGATATAAACACACACACATATATATATATATATATATATATATATATATATATATATATATATATATATATATATATATATATGATCAGGAGTTTTTCTGGTGGTCAGTATGCACATATTTTTTTAAAATACAAAAATTTAAAATTTTACATAACTTTTTTAAATCGATAGATAAGTGATCGCACAAGAATTGCCGACAAAGAACGTGTGTTTGTGTGCATGGAAATGTATTAACCCCCTTTTCTACTTTCACTTCTCATTCTAATGGAAGGAGTGATTCCTTTGTGAATGAGTTCCCGTTATAAATGACTCGTTCAGTTAGCCAACAATAATACAAGTTTCTAGCACCGCAGCATCTTTTATGCAGCTGATTTTATTCAACAAAACTAGCATAAGCCTGGTATATTTAGTGCAAGTTGGTGCTACTTTGTAGGGGTGTCAAAATTAATTGTTTCTTCGGTGCACCCTGATGCAGACGCGGACAATTCTATATCGGTTCAGTAATAATCATACCGGTTATTATGTACTGATGTCATTTACCTCATATGCGTTCTGTTGCGAGGGAGGTGAGCGCAGGTATTTACAATACTCCAGGCGCAAACTACTTAAAAATGCAGAAACTGTGCACAATTTCACTGCATGTGCGTGATTTCTGGACAGTCTATCTCTGAAGCTTCCAGCAGAAGCCCCTGTTTCTCTGCAATTGAGGGAATGAAAGTGAACTCCATTTCTCTCTCTCACACTGTGGCACATTTCACCTGTTGGCGTGACTTTTCCTCTCGGCTACTGGCATGACTTTTCCTCCCCTCTCTTTTCCTCTCGGCTGTTACACTGATACTTCGAGATATACTGTAGGTATGCATTCCCGCGGCTGTACCTGTGCATTGTCGCGGGACCCGACCAGATTTCATGCAGCGCAAGAGTAAATTTCTGAATAAAGTGCGGGAGCCGTCGGTAACTCTGGTGTAATTTTAACAGTAGTGGGCGGTCTTACAATATCGTTCTCGAGCAAGCGAGCGAGCAAGCAAGCATGTGTGGCGTGTGTGTTTGTTTGGTACTGTCTATTAGGGTTGGGCATCTAAGCTATAATGCCGATCCGATACGCATCTTGATACAAAGAATACGATCCGATATATTAGCAATACATTTGTGACATTGCAATGCAACACGATACGATTTACACCCATATCATGATACAATGCGATAATTCAGCACTAACTAATTAGATCAAGTTTATGAGATGATGTAAGAAAGGATGCTGTGCCATTGAATGAGTTTGATTATTTATTAACCAAGTAAAACCAAGACTTTTTTTACAAACTGGCTTTTCTCTCAGAGCCAGAGTGTCAGTTTACAGTAGAGGGCCATTTTAGAACCTATAGCACATATTATTTAAGTATTTTCAAGATAAACAGAATGTATAAGTGCAATATATATTATACATGTATATATTTGCACTCTTTCAACATAAAGGTTTACCATTGCACAACAACAATTGTGATTAAACTTTTCAACTATGAAAACAAGTTTTACAAAGATATATTGTGCCACTGAATATTCAAAACTTAAGGTCGTGAACTAGCAGTGTTATGCTGCTTTGAAACATCACTGTCACTGTAAACAACAGGCTAATAAAAATATAAATAAATAAAAATTAACAGGAGGTGTTTAAAACCTTCGTTCTCCACGACATTAGGAATATCTTTGCAGATGAACAATGCAATAGCATTCGTTATTGGCGTAGAGCGCCATGTGGTGTTGTGTGTCTCTGTGTGTGTGTGTGTTTATACAGACAGCTTGTTGTAGCCAACCCCCAAAATATAACACTGTGTATGAAAAGCCTCATCAATGCACCGTGATGCTCCGAGATTTCAATTTGAACCGAATCGATGACATGATAATCAGAACCAAACCGAACCATGAGACCTTTATAGGTTCACACTTCTACTACTTTGCCTTATGGTCAGGGCAGTAAGAAACTGTATTATCATGAATACTTGTTGAGCACAAAAGTTCATAACATACAAAAATGTAAAAATTTAAATCTTACCTATGAAATGTTCTGCCTTTGTGCTTTGTTTTCTTTGTTTGCTCATTACTACACCCGTGCACAGTGTTAAAGTCCAGCATCTTCACATTGGCTTCAATCTTAGTGCGGCTGAATGACATTTGTCCTGGGAGTATTGTACAAATGTGGCGAAACTATTGACGCATACAATATCTAGTGTACATATCTGTGTCGAGCTAACTGGACAACCTGGTAACAGTGAAAGGAAAGCTGTCGACATGGAGGTAAGCTGTCAACTGGTTAGCGAAAAAAGAAACGCAGTCATATTGCCCCATAGCGTTCGTTTTAAAGACGAAATGCAGTCATACGTAGCTCTGGGTACATAATTAGTGATCTCCAGAAACGTATATAGGGCTATGTTTTCAGAATGAGCTTATGTTGCAACGTTAATCAGAACAAAAGTTGAGAATACATGACATTTGTAGAGTCATAGCAAAGTATAACCATAACAGACTGATAGTTTATAATTTGCATGTGTTTCAAAGGCATTTCAAGATAGTTTAAAACATTCGGCACAATAAAGTAAATTTGTAACTTTAAAGAATAATAATTTTACTGAATTATTAATACAATGAAGACTAGACAGCGAAATGAAACATTGCAATGCCAGATTTTTTTAATGTTGTGTAGAGAATACATGCAGCTTGAATGTTTTTTTTTTGTGTAGATACAGTAGAGTAGGGGGAGAGGCGGTATTTGTTTTGTAAGTAATAATCAGTTTCTCCAGTTTTCATGTTTGTCTACGGTAGATTAAGAAAGACAAGACTTATTCTTGTTCTTTTATTGTGTAGTCATTTGGCCTTCACTAGATGTTATTGTAAAGTCTGCTTTGTTGTTTTGGCCTTGCCTCCTCCTGAAGCATGTAGCTTACACTTCTTTTTACCTTTATAAACAGACAGAGAACTGCAGTGCACATCCTTAAACCAATCTCAAAAAATATTTTCCACAATAAGGAAGCCTTTCCTGGAATTCATTCATTCATTTTTCTTTTGCTTATTCCCTTTATTCATCAGGGGCCACAGAGGAATGAACTGCCAACTTATCCAGCATATGTCTTACACAGCGGATGCCCTTCCAGCATCCATCCATACACACTTATTAACACACATACACTATAGCAAATTTAGTTTATTCAATTCACCTGTGTTTTGGACTGTGGGGGAAACCGGATCATCTAGAGGAAACCCACGCAAACACGGGGAGAACATGCAAACTCCACACAGCAATGCCAACTGACCCAGCCGGGACAGGCAACAGTGCTGAGCCACCACATCACCCGCTTTTATTTAATGAAAATTGTCAACAGATCTTCTTGGAACCCTCAATGCCAATAAAGAAGCTTTAATTATGAGATTGTTACCTTAACTTAGTTGCAAGAATACAAACATTTTATTTTCAGCTTCAGTCACAAGGCAAAATCCACATAACAATTCTTCAAAAATATTGGGGGGAAAAACGGGATGTTAAATATAATTTTTGGTTGAACTATATCCTTTTCCCAAAGGAGAACTGACCAAAGACTGAGGCCAATATTTTTTTATTTCACTTGATGATGTTTTAGTCCTTTGCCACAGTTGACTTTAGCTTGCTCAGTTAGCAATTCACATTTTGTAATAATATGAATAAACACACCGAGGTAGCTTCTCTTAAAAAATAAATGTTCTTTTTAGACATCAATGGTTCCATGAACAACTTTTCACATACATGAAACATTTTTATTAAACAAAAGGTTCTTGATAGGGGAAAATACTTTAGATTATTAAAATGTTATTTAGATTAAGATAATATGATTAAGACTAAACCGTTCTTCTTATAACCTAAAATCATTTTAATTATTAACTATTATTATTTCTATTTATTATAATTAGCTTTTGAATACCACCCTGATTTCACCAAGTAGGACATGTTACTGGATTAATATCTACAGTTGATGTCAGAATTATTAGCCCCACTGAATTTTTAGCCTCCTCTTTATTTTTTTATCCAATTTATGTTTAATAGAGAGAAGATTTTTTTCAACACAATTTTTAAACATAATGGTTTTGATCACTCATCTCTAATAACTGATTTATTTTATCTTTGCCATGATGACAGTAAATAATATTTGGCTAATATTTTTCAAGACACTTCTACACAGCTTAAAGTGACATTTAAAGGCTTAACTGGGTTAATTAGGTTAACTAGGCAGGTTAGGGTAATTAGGCAAGTTATTGTATAACGATGGTTTGTTCTGTAGACTATTGAAAAAAATAAAAAGCTTAAAGGGGCTAATATTATTGTCCTTAAATTGTTTTTTTAAAAAATGTTAATTTTTATTCTAGCCAAAATAAAACAAATAAGACTTTCTGCAGAAGAAAAATTCATTGCTCTGTTAAACATCATTTAGGAAATATTTAAAAAGAAAAAAAATCAAAGGGGGGCTATAATTCTGACTTCAACTGTATGTTGATCCTGGAACAACATTCTAATCAGCCAATCAGAATTAAGGGATACTTTACTGTTTATGTTTAATTTAGGCTTATGGTTAGGTTTATGCACTTCTACATAAATGTTAACCTCTAATATTGGGAATGATTTACAGTTATGGTTGGTTTTAGGGGTAGGAAATAGGTATGAATTACATTTTTGAACAAAAATTATGCTCCAGGATCAACATAGATGTTAATTCAGGATCGCATCGTACTTGGCAAAATCATGACGTGCTTCTTTTGAAACCTTTATTTTTTCTGGGTTTAATTCTAACTGTTCAACAATAACTTAGTTATTGAACTGAATTAAATGGACTTAAGCTGAATAATGGCACTATTTACTTCTGTAGAGCTGCTTATAATGAAGCTGAATTTGATTCATAATTAATGAACTTACCAACACTGACTAAACAGAGCTGAACAAATACACTATTTAAAGCTGTGCATCTTCTTTACAGATAAAACTGAATTGATCTCTAAACGCATTCACTGCATAAAAGTTGTTTTGACAGTCTGAATTGCATATTATGTGATATAATACTAAATACCACATTTTTCCTTCATTAATTACAATAACATGTGCCTTTAGTTTTTACCTTCAATGGATGCCCGTTTGGGCAAGATGGTTACTGCACCCTCAGCCACGTCTTCCTGGTTCAGAATTGGTGAGATTTTTGCACCCCAGCTGTCAGATCCCACAAACAAAAAGTGACCAGTAAGATTGGCTCTTTTTGCAGCTTCTAGGACACGCCTACAACAAAAACATACCCAACAAAATCAGGTCAGAAAAATAACAAGTAATAATAACAACAAGTTTTTCTGGGTTACTGCAAAGGTTCAAGACACCCTGGAGTACTTTTTTGAAATTTTTACAAAATTGTGTGTGTTGAGCGTCAGTTGAGACAACATTAGCACCTGTCAGTTTTAATTGTGGGAAAAACTGGCTTTGAGCATTAGTCAGCTTATTTCAGCTTCCGGGTTTAAAATAATTTTTGGGGCGGGATTTCTTATCCTATGAGGAGAACCTGCTTCGTAATTACTCATGAGAGCACATGCTTTCAAAAGACAAGGAAGACCTGCCAAGCTGTGACAAAGACTGGGTGAGATCGTGTCCATACACCGCAAACAGTTTTTAGCTGTTCATGAAGGGTCGTATGTGTGTGTTTCCATGATTCACAGGGTTTGTTGCATGTTCTTTCCTGTGATGCTGTCAGGGCCGATACAGCAAAGCTGTTGGTTTGCAGCAATAATTTTTTGTCAGGAGAGCTGTACGAGAAATGGAGACTCGCGGACTTCGTCTTTTATCAGTTGAGTTTGTTACCATTCAGACACATTGCCTATATCCGTGCTGCTGTGTTCACCTATGTTTTAAATCATCCAGATTACTGACAGGGTTGATGGTTGAAACAGATAAGACAAGAGACTTGCTGCACTGCAATCCACTGTGTGTCTGCATTCAGACCCGGTGATTGAGGAGAAGTCCTCCTCATTTATAGTGTTTACATGATTATCTTTATAATAATATAACAAATTGTGGTTATCTGTATATAAATTTACGAATAACAAATGTAGCAGGGCATTAAATTACTGTTTATTTATTTGCAATTTAACTATAAAATCATGTATCTCCTCATGCTTTGTGTCTCATTTTGTGAGCCAACTAAAAACAATTGTTTGCTCCCCTCGTTTTCCAAGTGGTGCTCGCAGCAGAGCCATTTGGGCCAGCTGAGCTCCAGTGAGGGGGACCTTGAGCTTGAGCTGCACCTTTTTTGCACTTCTTCTACGAGTGATGTCACTGGGGGTAGGGTTAGGGGTGGGGTTGGTGTACACATTAAAACAGCATACAGGAGGAGCGAGAGCTCATGCTCCCCCTCGCTGGAGCTCAGCTCTGCTCAAATGGCTCTGCAGCGAGCACCCTCTCTCGTTTTCCCCTGATCTGCTGGCCACCCCACTCCTCCCTCTGCTCGCAGCGCTCCACGCCCATTATGAAGATTTTTTTTTACTAAATTCTGAGGTAGACTTGAACCGAAAGAGGGGGGTTTCACGACCTTTTAAACATTGCCAATATCCTTCAAACCACTATGCTTTACTCATTGTCAGTCAGCAAAAAAGATAATCAATTAAAATATAATTTTAAAAAAAAAAGTACAGTCATTTATTTGTGATGGATTTACTACGTTCAGGTCAGAAAAAAATACGCCATAAAAGTGGACACTTTACTTCCATTAAACACACTTTCAACATCTAGAAAACACTTTGATTTGACTCTTTAATAAGACGTCTAGCCCTTGACCCATGTGTGCATGAAATTAATTTCATTTTAAATTATGAAATGCAAATTAAACTGAATGAAAACTCATTATGTAAAACATTAAACTTCTTCTAATGCTCCTAAAATTCCCATTGTAGGGTGACTGATCTGTTCTCTAACATTTACCCAAGGCCACAGCTCCTGCTTCAGAATTACTACTAAAGACTACTCACTTGATGTCATCTTCATTAGCGAAAATAATAACCCCTCTGGCATTGGATGTCTCCATTAGCCTTTTGATGATCTTGTCAAACTCTCCAGGTCTCGGCTCCCGAGGAATTTTAATGGCCTGTGCGATGCAAAGACCTCCTAAATAAAAAATTTAAATAAAAAAAGAATAACGATTACAGTGATTTTTAAAAGAATGTAACAGCATTCAGTCTATAGCATGCCTGTCATTACATCTAGGTGACTAATAACTTGTTTACACACAGAAAATCTCTTAAATCCCCTGATCATTATCCTCTTTCCTCATCAAATACAACACCAGATGTGTTAAATCCTTGGATAGACGGTGATGAATTCCACTTCAGGAATGGAAAACCAGACTATGGATAATCTGGGAAAATTGAGCTGCAACTAGAAAGCATTTGCTTTACCTGCTTCCCTGGATATCTGGATGAAAGCGTCTACACCACTCTCTCCATAGTTGCCCTCTGATGCCAGAGTGGAAACATAATTCCACCCCATGGCTTTGACTATGTCCACCATGGCCTGGGCCTGGAAGGAATCAGGCGGCACGACTCGGGAGAAAAAGTCATAGCGGTTGTTGTCACTAAGCTCGGGTGCTGTCGAAGCATAACTGATCTGAGGAATCTGAAAAATTAAAGACAAAGAACACATCAGGACTCATCTGAATCCTTTTCACAGCAAAATTGCAGAAAGAACATGATTTTACTGGCTTTTGAAAACTGCAATATTATTTTCGGGTGATGCGTTTCAAAAGAATGTGAAGCATGGTTATAGTTGAAAGCATTCTGCTTGTAATGTCTGTGTTGTTTATTTAGTGCCAGCCATTTTCTACACATTTTGGATATATCTCTCGTTCAGCCTCAGAACTATTTACCTCACGTCACCCTACCGCCCTCCCATCTGCTATTTTGCACTACTGTTTATGGTCTACAGTTATTTCTACTGTAACTTGTTGTTTAGTGTGATTTGTATTTGTAAGCCACCGGTCCTACTGCACCCATCCCATTCTTAGCTGGGATTGAACCAGCAATACTTTGTATGAGAGTCTAACAAGGAGGCTAAAGACCATGGCCTCTAGCGTCTGTTGTTGGACACCCTTAGAGGACAAAGGAGTAAGGTTAGATGGCTTCTGTTACACTCACCCCCAAAAGCGTTCTCTTATCCCAGACGAGCCCACACTTTATGTAGCGCCAATTAGGTGTATTAAGTTTAAGATAGCACTCCAGGTTCAATAAAATAAATGCCAACAGAGATGTTGAATTTAGGCCCCTCTGATATAATTTAATGATGTAATGTAAATAAGGTAAAGTAGAATATAAATTTTCCCCAACGTTGAATAAATTACCAGAAATTAACGCTGTGAATAATAAATCAAAGTTAAAAAGAATAATAAAATGAAGTGCTATGCAGGAAAACCTTACTTCTCTGACCTCTAAAGGTGATGTAGCGACCAATTCTAGAGGTCATGGTCAAGCCCAGCTCAGAACGGGATGGGCGCAGTAGGACCGGTGGGCTACATGTGGGGGCTTGTCCGGGATAGGAGTGAGATTTTTAAGGGGATGAGTGTAAAGGATAAGGGAGCTCACAGATTTCACCTAAAATATCTTCATTTGTGTTGTGAAAATGAATGAAGACCTCATGAGGAGGGCCAGACGGAATCTGCGGATGTTTTTTTGCTATTTCTGCAGAGAATTTTGGTAAAAATCTGCGGATTTCTGCGGAATTATTTTGGGAGTATCCAGCGGAGTATTATAACTAAAACCTTAATATATTAAATAAAAAGTAATAAATTACTGAATAAAAACTGAATAAATTTAGATTTACGCATTTACTCAAGTAAATAAACAGAATTAATAATGGGCTAAAAATACTGCGGAAAATCTGCGGAATTCTGCGCACACAGATTCCGTGTGGGCCTACTCATGAGGTTTGGAATGACATGAAAGCGAGTAATTACTAAAAGAATTTTCATTTCTGGGTGTAGTAAGACTTTAACTGCCAGATGAACTTTGTAGGTTTCACTGACTATGTGATATAAGCTAAAGTGACTAAAACCCTCCAACAACAGGTTGACCAGATAAAAGCCCAGGAGATGAGCCAGTATAAAGCTGGTCAATTCAAATCTGTGGATTTCAAAAACATTCCACCTTTACAACTCATTCAAGTCACAGAGAAAGACTGGTAATCCACGAGATGACAAATGGACAAGAGCACAGGATAATGTGAAGAATCTGAATGGGCAATCAGTTCAACACCTAGGCCCGTAGCCAGCCCGTTGAAAGGGGTGGTTCTTTTATCTCAAAAAGTGGACCTTTTTGCAGTCATTCGAGGCAATTTTTCTATTTTCTGTTTTATTATGAGGTTCAAATACTGCATTTTAGTGACACTTTAAGCACTATTTTTTGCCGGATTAGCTTGTTAGATGGTGATCATAATCAAACTTTTTTTATGCAACAAAAATATTTCCTACATTTTGCTACACTTACAAAGTGCTTACCATAATATTTTACTATGAAGTGTTTATTTACAAATGTGCATTTAAACTGTAAGTCATTTCAATCTGTGTCTCATTTCAGATGCTGCATCCTGTGAAGGATGCATTCGAAGTGCGCTACTGTTGTGACGAGTCAGAAGCCATTGGATCCATTTGCTAGCTTTATTAGCACAATCACACACATGTAACAAAAAGAGGGACAAACCAGGAATCAGGTCGTGGAACAGGCAGAGTTCGGGGCAGGCAGAGAACATTCGCAGTCGTCGAAGCAAGCTAGAGTTCAGGGCAGGTGGATAACAATCACAGTCGTTACTAATTGCAAGGGTGTTCTGAGTGGTTGCTAAGGCATTGATATGCAGTTGCTAAGGTGTTCTGAGTGGTTGCCAGGTGGTTGCTAAGGTGCTGCTGGGTGGTTGCTAAAGTGTTCTAGGCCGTTGCTAAGGTGTTGCAAGGTGGTTGCTAGGGTGTTGTGAGTGGTTACTAGGCGGGTGCTATAGTGTTCTGAGTGGTTGCTAAGGCGTTGTTAGGTGGTTGCTATGGTGTTCTATGTGGTTGCTAGGCGGTTGCAAAGACATTGCTAGGGTGTTCTGAGAGGTTTCTAAGGCTTTGCAAGCGTGTTCTAGGTGGTTGCTAAGGCATTGCTAGGCGGTTGCTAAGGTGTTCTGAGTGGTTGCTATGGTGTTTTAGGGGGTTACTAAGGCGTTGCTAGGTGGTTGCTAAGGTGTTCTGAGTAGTTGCTATGGTGTTTTAGGGGGTTACTAAGGCGTTGCTAACCGGTTGCTAAGGTGTTCTGGGTGGTTGCTAGGGTGTTCTATGTGATAACTAAAATGCTACAAGGTAGGGTGGGGCTAGTAAGTTTAAACATCATCAGTGATTGGCAGATTGGTAGTCTGAGTTAAATGAGCCCAAACTTAAGTCTGTGGCTGCATCCGAAACCGCATACTTCCATACTTTATAGTGCGCTAAAATCAGTATGCGAGCCAAGTAGTATGTCAAAATTCATAGAATTTAAAAATCAGTATGCGAGAAGAACCCGGATGACCTACTTCTTCCAGCGAAATTCTAGCGTGTGCATCCCATAAACACTGTGCTATCCCATAATGCCCTCCGAGAGAATTCATGAATGGGAGCGAAGTGACGCAGCTGATGCGGGGAGGTCATGTGACCATGACAAAATTGCAGAAGTAGTACATCCGAGTTCCATTCATATTGCTCACAGTCATTCTGTATAGAATGAACTTTTCTAAAGACTGAGTAGTACATTTTGTTTTTAAATGCAGTACCTACTGAGTAGTAGGCGGTTTCGAACACAGCCTGTATGACAGTCTGGCGCAAAGTTATAAGGTCAAAAAGTTTGGTCCAATGTTAAGTCAATGGGACTTTTCTGGATTTTCAGGGTCAGTTTTCGGAAAACAGTAACTTGGATCAGTTAGAAAAGATATTGCAACTATATTTATTATAGTTTGGAGGTTTGGAGTTAGGGCGTACTCACACTATGTACAGTTGCCTTGAACCGGGCCAAAGCACGCTTGTCCCCCCTCCCGTCTTCCCCGACGGCCCGCACTCACTTTACATTCGGGCCTGTTCACGCTTAAGTCATCAATGATGCGCTGTTCAGTAAGCGATTTCGCTCAGCACAGTGGAGAGTTCTTCAGTTATATCGTTTAAGTCGTTTGACATGCAGTGACATGCAGTCTAATATTTCACAGATCGGCCACTTTTGATGCTCATAAACGATCATAGAGTCCTTGTGCTGCAGGAATTAGGAGATTTGCTGAAGGTGCAGTTGTGGTGCAGTGAGGGGTTTGCGTCTTTAATAAATTATGACAGTTTGCAGTCATTAAACAGTAAGAAGGATTAATTAATCCGTATGAAACATTCCCTTCAAAATCACGTCTCGCCTTCAGTTTCGGGCGCTGGCACATTTTGCACTCAAACACAAGCGTACCGTGCCAAAGCCCAAGTGAACCACGCTCCTCCAACCGGGCCAGGGCCAGCCAAGTGAACCGTGTCTGAGCCCGATTCAGAGGACTTACACTTCTCAAACGTTCCGGGAAACGGGCCTGGGCATGGTTCGGAATCGGATAGCATAGTGTGAGTAGGCCCTTAGTTTGGTGGTTGTAGTATGAACGGTCTAGGAGGAGATGAGTTCTTAAAATTGTCTAAGAAGAAGAAGACGAAAGAATAATACGTTTATGTAGTATAACAGTATGCTGGCTTTCTCAAGACACCAAAATGAAATAATTAAAACATAATTTCCCCAAAAAAATCAAAAGTTCATTAATTGTTTCGTTATTGTGATCACCACAGTGCATTGCTTTTTTATTTACTGAACTTGTATAAAAGGAATCTTACACTCATTCAATCGGTCATTTTCCTTCCCTTTAGTCCCTTTATCACCACAGCGGAATGAACTGCCAACTATTCCAGCATATGTTTCACGCAACACATACCCTTCCAGCAGCAACTCAATACTAAGAAACACCCATTCACACACACACACACACACACATAGACTCTGGCCAGCTTTAGTTCATCCAATTCACTTATACTGCATGTTTGTGGACTGTGGGGTATATAAATATATCTTAAAGATCATCATAACAAGAGCATTTTTGCTTTGTGATATTGCTTAGCCACTTTTGCTGCTGCCCATAAAAATCCTGGGGAAATACAGATGGCACGAGCTACCACTGTAAAAGCATTTGTTTGTATAAAAAAAAGGATGAGAAGATTAATTTACTGTTGTGCTAGTTTCTTAATGACGCAGCTGATGTCACTGGGCCAGGCTTTGCATCTACTAATGTCTGCCTGGACCGTGTGGCTTAATGAGAGGTTTTTTAAGAAGCGGAGCTCGCGGACAGTGAGGAAAAGGTGGATGCTGACCGGAGAAGGAGAGAAGAGGGAGAGGACCATTTGACAGATTATCTAGAAGGATTAGAGGGGTTTTAGTCAAATTACGTTAAGCACAGAGGGAGAGAGACAGATCAAGAGACAAGGTTGCCATTTCTCAGCCATAAGCCATACAATATATTTAATTCTACTAGCTCACTTGCTATGGCAGATTTAACCGCTCCTCCCCCATCATGTAACATATATATTGCAGTCTGTTGCACTGCTGGTGACGCCGTTCAGGCACTTGTTACATCTTGCATGAGAATCTAAAGTACTCCAAGTTTCCAGTGCGTAATTTAATTTGTAACAATAATGAAAGAACATATGGGAAAACATGGATTTAGGAGGAACATTTAGTCTCGGATACTAATTGGTTGCTATGCACCGTAAGCATGACAGCCTTCAAGCCTTTCCACACATGAGTCATGTCAACATTAACAGCAGTCACAGGCAAACACTTCAAGCATTTCATTGGTTTTAAACATGTTCTTTAAGTATGTAGACATAAAATGTGAAAGTGCATTATCTTTTACTTGATTTAATTACTGAAAATGTTCCCAGAATAGTCAGGTAGATGAATTAGTATTTATGATTTAAAAGATACTGTCGTTTTGATTTAGGATATGACTTAAGATTCATTTATTCTTTTATTTGTCCTTTGGCTTATTTATCAGGGGTCGCCAGAGCGGAATGAACTGCCATCTATTCTTATGTCTTCGGACTGTAGGGGAAACCTGAGCACCTGAAGGAAACCCACACGAACACAGGGAATACATGCAAACTCCCCTGACTTAAGATATCCATGCATTTTAAAAGCCAGAATGGCTTCTTGCTAAAGGAAATCTCAAAATATCTTTTTTGAAAGTGACAATTTAACAAGGTAAAATCCAATCAAGGAAAATATAAGGATCAGATTTCAAAAGTTTGATGCATTTTACTACATAATGAATAGACATCCACTGATATATATAAGCCAATTATTAGTATAGAAAAATAAAAGTAGTATAGGCATGGGCCAGTATAAGTCATCACCTCAGAATTATACGGTTCTATCTGACATTTTGTCAAAATTGAGTTATTCACATATTCTTATTAAATGACAGCTTATTTACATTATGGGATGTTTTTTACATTTATTAAGTTATTTACATTTTAGGACTTTTTATTTAAAAAAACAAATGTTCCACACATACTGTTTGCTATGGAATGCAAAAACTTTGAAGCTCAACATCTTAAAATCATTCAGAATGTAGATAGAACTTTATAATTCCAAGGTGACGAAGTTTCTGAATGTATGATAACCTTGGATAAAAATATAATTTTCACAATATCACAGTACTGTGATTACTGCTCTAAAATATATATTTTTTAAATGTCTGGGTAAAACAAAAGAAAGCCATTGAACACAATTTATTTTATTTCAAGAAACATTTATAATATTTTGGAACAGTAAACATGTCAGGCTAAATAGTTAAAATAAATGATTTCTGCTTTCTTCATTAGTCTAAAAAACAGAGATTTCTTTACAACAAATAAAAAATTTATTTAAAAACCTTACATATACCATGGGAACGGTATAACACAACATTTTATTGGTATTTCAAGAGTTCACACTTAGCTGATGATTGATTATAAAGCTTGTTTGGCATGCTGTTCCGGGAGAGAGCCCTGAGCTCATAAGATCCTCGAGCTCGGGGCTCCCTCCCATTTCCAAGGCGAGAGGGGAGTTTGAGCTCAGGGAGATCTTGAGAACTCCCCTGCTGGAGTAGTTAATGAACAGATAGTGATTGCTCTTAAGAGATAACTACTTACTAGGAGCACGTCTATGGTGCCGATTTGGATTAGTCATGCATGTTTTTGGACGGTGGAAGGAAACTGGGGAACCTGAGGGAAACCCACGTGAGCACAGGGAGAATATGCAAATTTCGCACAGAAACGTTGGCTGGCTTGGTA
This sequence comes from Danio rerio, assembly GCF_052040795.2. Taxonomy (NCBI): domain Eukaryota; kingdom Metazoa; phylum Chordata; class Actinopteri; order Cypriniformes; family Danionidae; genus Danio; species Danio rerio. Next base: position 28,121,047 of record NC_141031.1, on the reverse strand, counting down.
AGGACAAGAACCAGTGATGTTCTTGCTGTGAGGCAACAGTGCTAACCACTGGGCCACCGTGCCAGCCATCTAGGAAAGGAGGAGTAGAGCTTAGGAATCGTCTGATTGGTGAATCATAAATTGAATAATGTGGGGCTAGCTGTGATCAATCATAAGTAAGTGATCCTCTCCAAATTAGTTTATAAATAAACTTCACTAAAACCTTGACTTTATTAAACCACAATTAACCTTGAAACTGGTTATCCATGCCTATTGGTGGATTCTCCTGCCAATCAAATAAGGGTGGAAAATAAGGATTTGATATAAATTGTGTCTAAAGAAAATGTCTCCTATGTGAAATTATTGGTGAACTGGGCTGGCAATATTGACAAAACTGCAGTTTGTAAGCTCTTTACCGTTACAGTTTCACAAGATCAGGTTTAAAAGTCAAAACCGCAAAACTACCGACGTTGGTATCAGCACAAATCAGTGAATAATTGGCTCTCAGCATCAATTGAAAACCCTATTATTAATGCAGCATCTTAGTGTATTTCTACTGCCAATATGTGATCAGCTTGTAAAACAAATCCTTGCTGACTTCTACTATTAACTGTCAAAATATAATGATCTCATTTCAAACATCCACACACTTCTTATTCTTAAGTTATCATGATTCCCATATGTTTATTAAAGCTTTGACTATCACAGCTGTATGTTAAAATCTGCATTTGACCCAGAGAGATCAGTCATCATGTATGGTTATGAAACGGCTTCTGGCTTTAGTCTTTTGAACCAGCATTATTCTTTCTGTTACATTTAAATTGTCACAGAAGTACTGGGTTTGTAGATGGGATACAAACATTCATGTCTATTGTCTACAGTAGCGATCAAAACCAATTACACTGTTACACCAATGGGAGCACAAGCAATAAGATTACTCACTCTAAAAAAATGTTTTAACCCAGTGTTGAGTGAAATATAAACAAACTAACTGTTGTGTGTAAAAGTGTGATTTAAAGGTGTCATAGAATGAAAATCTGGATATAGCTGAATAATAAGAGTTCACTTCATAGAAATGACATACAGTAAGCCTCAAACACCACCTTTTCCTCCTTCTCATGTAAATCTAGTGAGTGCAAAACAGGCCAATCAGAACAAAACACCTATTCTGATGATCCACACAGAACTTTTAAATATGCATGCATTTGACTGGCACAATTTTTCCTACAGTGAGATTATGACAATGATCAATGATTTTCCCTTTATTTTAAGTTAATCTTTTATTATACTTGCTACCTAAGTGGGAATTTAATTGTGCAAATTAGACAGGTTTTAAATGTGCCATAGAAAGTATTGATACTTTATATTAAATCGTTCTCTGATATCTAAATAGAAGTACAAAACACCCATTCCGATGATCCACACAGAATCTTTAATATGCATCCATTTGATTGGGCACAAAGTTTCCTAGTGAGATTACAACAATGATTAGTGAATATTTCTTTATTGTAAGTTAATCTTTTGTTATATTTACCACCTACAGTTGAAGTCATAATTATTATTATACAGAATTATTAGCCCCCCTTTGATTGATTTTTATTTTATTTTTATTTTTTTTTTACATATTTACCAAATTATGTTTAATAGAGCAAGCTAATTTTGACAGTATGTCTGATAATATATTTTCTTCTGGAGAAAGTCATACAGTATTTCTTTTATTTCGGCTAGAATAAAAGCAGTTTTAATTTTTGAAAAACCCATTTTAAGGTCAAAATTATTAGGCCCTTTAAGCTATTTATTTTTTGATAGTCTACAGAACAAACCATCTTTACACAATAACTTGCCTAATTACCATAACCTGCCTAGTTAACCTAATTAACCTAGTTAAGGCTTTAAATGTCTCTTTAAGCTTTATAGAAGTGTCTTAAAAATATCTAGTCAAATATTATTTACTGTCATCATGGCAAAGATAAAATAAATTAGTTATTAGAAATTAGTTATAAAAACTAATATGTTTAGAAATCTTCTCTCCATTAAACAGAAATTGGGGGAAAAATAAACATTGGCTAATAACTCAGGGGGGCTAATCATTCTGACTTCAACTGTAAGTGGGTCTCTTATTTTGCAAATTAGGCTTTAGATGTGGCATTGAAAGCATTACTACAATATATTAAACTGTTCTCTAATATTCATATGTATGGGTTCAATTTGGCACAACATGTCCTAGTGAGATTACAACAACCATCACTAATTAATTCTTTATTCTTTTATCATATTTACAACCTACCTTTTATTTTGCAAATGAGACAGGCTTTAAAGCTGACATAAAATGCAATAATACAATGTATTAAATTGTTCTCTGATATCTAAATAGAAGTACAAAACACCCATTTCGAGGATCCACACAGGATCTTTAATATGAATTAATTTGATTGGGTACAAAGTTTCCTAGTGAGATTACAACAATGATCAGTGATTTTTTTCTTTATTTTAAGTTAATATTTTATCATACTTACTTCCTAAGTAAGACTCATATTTTGCAAATGAGACAGGCTTTGAATGTGCCATAGAAAGCACTGACACAATATATTTAATAGTTCTCTGATATCTAAATGAATAAATATGTGGCTTAGGTAAATTCGAAAATTCTCCAGAAAGTTTTTTGATTTCATTTCCAATCTAAATTGGTACTAAATCGTTCGAAGGCAGTAAATTTCACAATGCACACATAAACGAATAAAAAATACATTTTAACAGACCTTATTGATCTTCGGTGTGACATTGAATAAAATTGTAATTAATATATCCCACCATTCTGCGTTCTGTAAACAGATGAGTCTCCGTAGTCATGCATGGTTGCCTGCTTTATGGAACTGATTAACATTTTGCATCAATGCATTATATGGCACCTTTAAATTGAATTTAAAAAATGAACTTGCTGGGTTTGTCCATATTTGACCAAAGTTGGGTTAAAACAACCCAGCATCTTTTAGAGTGTACTAGCTGTAGTTCATATAATGGCCACAGTTGTCAGATTCTGAATTCTAAGCCTCTGAAATCAACCTTTTCAGTTTCTGTGAATACCACGATTTAGAGAATGCAAGAGACAATCAAACCAAGAGCAAAAGCAGACTAGACCACCCACAAATGCTGGCTATTTGTCGCTGTCGATCTACAATTGGTGCTAAAGGCCCACAGTCATTCAGTAAAGCACAGAACAGAGGCTGTGTGAAGCTGATAACAGGCCAGCTGCATTTCTCCCAGCTCACGCTTCATTTTCCACCAGGAGTCTGAGCTGTGGAGAGTACTTTAATATAGAGCGGATTCTTCAATATCTGCCTTCCTAAGACATGAACTTGAACCAGTGTGTGAACATAAATGTTTGTTGTAACTGATTCAAGATGACACTTTGATCATTTTTATTCTTTTTTTGAGTTCAGTGAATCAATTCATGATTCATTTGTTCATTTTTAATCATCATTCAAAACATTCATGCAACAAAGGTTGTTCTTATTAAATTACGGTTATATTAAGAAATTGTGAATTCTTTTTCTCCTTTTATGAAAACTAATTTAAAAACGTGTGATAGTTTTCAAATTAAATATTTAAAGTAAATATGGCAATTTTATGGCTTGAATTGCATTTTATTTCTGGCATTATACATTTAATTGGCTGTTTGGTTAGTTTAATGGATAAAAAACGGGTAAGAAAGCCAAAGAACCAGGGTATAATCAGGTAATAATCTTAACTGATAATTATCACCATAAGTTTTCAGTTAATTAATCACAGTACATTTGGATAACTCTTATTTCACAAACTTTCTGAAATGCTACAGTCATATATGCAAATAGGGCAATGCATAAAGATATATGTACTAATTTGCATCCATTTCCAGAAAACAACATCGAAAAAAAGCTGGATTCAGAATTCAGTTATTGTTTTATTTAGTTGACAGCTAAAATAAAAAGGGTCTGATATTTGGGAATTTTCGCTTTATACCAGAAAGTGTAGTGGGAAAACATTTATAAATGATATATGAACAAAAGCTTATGAAAATTATTGAAAAAAATAATAAATACAAATAATATAAAATAAATGTTGAATGAACACCTGTGATAGGGTGATAGGGTTGATTTTGAGCCAATTTGACCAGCTAATTGTATTATTTAAAGGACTCCAATTTTTTTATAAGATTTAAAATAAGTCTTTTATGTCTGCAGAATGTAAAGACGGTTGCGTTTCAGGTCAAAACATCCATCAGATCATTTATTATACACTATTGAATATGTCATTGTATGGGTCGGAGGGAATAGCAGCTTTTTTGGCGCCTGTGACATTATATGAAAATGAGCAGGTTCTCTTGGACGATTTTGTTTCCAAAGGTTGAATGTCAGGATAAACACAGCAAAAAGACAACTCAGACTTGATTAAACAGAAACTCATAGTCACAATTACCACAGTAAGATGAATGCTGTTAAAATGATCACCGTGCTCATGTGTGCACACATACACAAAAACAAACACACACGCACGCGTTTAACATGTTGTGCTCTTTTTTGCTCATCTACTTATGGTAAATGTGACAGGATGCCCAACAAACGGGTAATAATGCTGCTGTTTAGAGATTCATTATAACTAAGTCACTGTACAGGATAAACTGATTTAACATCCACAATCCGGGACTCCTGTTGTGTGATTGAAGCGTTCTCGTTTATAGCTGAGCTGATTATGAGCTGGTTATGAGTTACATAGCTTAAAAATTGTTCAAATTGCTTTAAAAAATACAAAGTGTACCACTTACTACTTCTTTAGTTTGATTACAGAGAGTTGGAACTGATCTTTTAATCCCAGTTTCTTAGCAAATCCTGTCTTGTGGACATGTTTATACGTGTTAATACTGAGACATGGTATTATGTGGCGTGAAAATCAATATTGATTAGTGGGGAAAACTGCACTGCTATGTCATGTTGCTAAGGGCCTAACATCCCTGGGATTTGGATCTTATTTAATGTCAGGTAATTAATGCTTATATCACTCAAATATGACTGTGGACACACTTTACCTACACATATTTCTGTCCAATTTGCATGATTGATGTCTTTTTAGGCATATTCAATTTTTTAAAATTCTAAACAACTTTTAATGAATGATTAATGGTAAAGGTATTTAGATTTTTGCTGATTTGAATTTAAAACTAAATTAGTATGAAAAAATTTAAAATATTGTGCCTTAATTTTGAATCTAAATCAAGGTTTAAAAGATATGTATTGTTATTAAGTCATATACTCACTGGCCACTTTATTAGGTACAGCTGTCCAACTGCGTGTTAACGCAAAATTATAATTAGCCAATCACATGGCAGCAACTCAATGCATTTAGGCATGTAAACATGGTCAAGACGAACTATTGCAGTTCAAACTGAGCATCAGAATGGGGAACAAATGTGATTCAATATGGACCAAAATCTCTGAGGAATATTTCCAGTACCTTGTTGAATCTATGCCACAAAGAATTAAGGCAGTTCTGAAGGCAAAAGGGGGTTCAATCCGGTACTAATAAGGTGTACCTAATAAAGTAGATGGTGAGTGCATATATATGATGATCTAAAGGTGTAAATAGCTGCAATGTATTAAAATAAATCTTTAAACATATATTTTTTCAGCTAAAGCAAAATAAACCAAAATGTCAACACTGACCAACGCCTGAACAAAATGTCCATATGTGTTCCTTTAAAAACAAATTTCATAAAAAACAAATGTAATAAATCCAGATGTGTAGATGACACTTTCTACATGATACATTTTTCCACTGTCCTCTTTGTCCAATATCATCAAAAAGGCTATAAAAAACGTGAGACATGATTGTTTTATTCCTATTCAGGGCGTTTCACTAAAAGTAATGAATAACACAATACGATTAGGACACAGGTACAATGTCCCGAGAGAAACCTAATGGAGCTCTGACTAAGTCACTTTTATTCTGTGAAATGTTTATCTTCCCTGAACGTGTGATGACTGAAAACTCCATCCGCTCACGAACAGCCAGACCACAAAGTACAACACTGATTAAATAAGTCAATAAATCCAACAAATAAATAATAATAATCAAACGTGGCAAAGGGCGGAATGAAATTGAGTACAGCTCAGGTGTAGGATTTGCGAGCTAAAGGATGATCTGAATGGATTTAAAATTGAATGAATGACGTTCTCGCAGCACATTTCACCTTGCCGGGTTTCAGTGTTTTGAGGACAGAGGTCAATGTTGAGCTCAGTTCAGAAACAATTCTCACTTTAAGGAAAATAGGATACACTCTCTCTCGGAGCGCCATAAAGGAATAATCTATATTGCTTAAGAAGCTCTTGCCGAGATGCCAGTCGAGCTGAAACACAATCCAAACCTTTTAACAGAATTAGTTCTACTTCCTGTAGCACTGGCTCTATCAGCAGCACAGCAGAAGTCTTGAAGAAACGCCATGCAAGAGCCCCACACAGGACTACACACAGCCTTACAAAGTACCAAAATAACAGCACTCACAAACAAATCTGTCTTGAGGCACAAGAGAACTGGCAAAACTATAGTCTGCTTTTCATGCGCTGGTCAGTTTGGAGATTTTGTTTCTCTAACATGTCTTCATTCTGACTACTGAAAAAAAAACATTCCAAATTTATATAATTCATTCATTTTCCTTCGAGTTAGTCTCTTTTTCAGAGCTTGCCACAGAGGAATAAACCACCAACTATCATGCCTTATGTTTTATGCAGTGGATGCCCTTCCAGCTGCAACCCAGTCCTAGGAAACACCCATACACTCTTACATTCGCACACACACTCATACTCTACGACCAATTTAGCTTACCCAATTCACCTATAGCGCATGTCTTTTGACTGTGGGGTAAACCAGAGCACCTGGAGGAAACCCACACGAACATGGGGAGAACATGCAAACTCCACACAGAAATGCCAAGTGACCCAGCCGAGGCTTAAACCAGCGACCTTCTTGCTGTGAGGCAATTGTGCAACCCAGTGTGCCACTGCGACGCCCCAAAAAGCGGCCAATAAAATGTTGCTTAGTGTGACAATAGTTTATACAACAAAACTTCCTGCTAGGCTCATAAAAATCATTTAATGACAAATACTTAAAACATTATTTAAGGGGAACCCAAAATACTACATAATTGAACCCTTTATTGGACCATCATCGACACTGATTTAAATATAATTTTATAACTTTTATAACTTTTATAAGACCTATAATAACCCACAGTCACAGATTTGTTCACATGAGTATTTCATTGACTGCCCTATAAAGCATGAGCATAATTGTAAGCGTACTTTTAGTGTAATTGAACCGTTACACCAATGATAGATTGCCCATATTATAAAATTTTATTTTCACAAAATTTATTTAAAGCACTAAAGTCAACATATTTGCATTAACAGCACTTAATGTATATATATATATATATATATATATATATATATATATATATATATATATATATATATATATATATATGTATGTATATATATATATATATATATATATATATATATATATATATTCCTACAGATTGTATACAGTATGAGTCATCATTATACAATGACTTGCCTAGTTAACCTAATTAACCTAGTTAAGCCTTTAAAAGTCACTTTAAGCTGAATTCTAGTATCTTGAAAAATATCTAGTAAAATGCACTGTTCATTCACTTTATTTTCAGCTTAGTGCCTTTATTAATCTGGGGTCGCCACAGTTCCCATCACTGGGAAACATCAATACACACTCATTCACACAGCCACATACACTACGGAAAATTTAGCTGACCCAATTCACCTATAGCTCAGGTCTTTGGATTGTGGGGGAAACCGGAGCACCCAGAAGAAACCCACACAAGAGAGGGAGAACATACAAACTCCACACTGTGATGATAATTAACTGGCCCAGTCGGGACTCAAACCAGCGACATTGTTGCTGTGACGCGACAGTGCTAACCACTGGGCCATTGCACCACCCCAATTTATTTAATATACAGTTCTGTACTGAAGGCTGGTCTAAAAAATTACATTTACATTACATTTAAATAAACGTATAATTCAATTTTTTATATATATAAATGAAGATTATTGGAGAGTGTTTTGCAACACAATAATATGATAACAATAACATGTTTCAGTATGTCTTATTTAATTCAATGTGTTACTATGTGTTATTTTTTCGTAAAATTGACAGACAACTTCTAAATGAAATCTGTTTTTATCAGTGCTCATGTAATATTCACTTTATTCCTAAAAATATTCTGAAAATGTATTTTCTTTTGAGCTGATTTATAGAGTGAAAAATAGAAACATCAAATAGAAATATCCTTCCTGTAAAGAAAAATCTAAATGAAACAATGTTCTTGGGATGTGCACAAATACTGGGATATTGAAATAGATTATTTACATATTTAAATATGTCATTTCAGAACACTAGTAACACAGTGAAAAAATGTGTAATATTTTCATATTATTTTACATCCTTTTCTATATAATAACATAACCAATAATAAGCAATCATTTTTGGTTTAGATTTTGAGATACTGAAGCTAATATTACTATTGTTAATGTTATACCATTATTTACAAAAGGCACCCAATAAAATGGTATTTATAATAACAATGTTTTATACAGGGCGATGCGGTGGTGCAGTGGGTAGCATAACATATTTTCATTAACAACACTTTCAAATACATATATTTCAAGAGTTCATACTTAGCTGATGATAAATAAAGCATGTTTGGCAAGCAGTCCAGGGAGAGAGCCCTGAGCTCGGAAGATCCTCGAGCCTGGGGCTACCTCTCATTTCATTAGGTACGTCTCGAGAGCTCCCCTGGTTTCAGTCATTCATTCATTTCCTTTCGGTTTATTCCTTTGTTTATCACGGGTTGCCACAGCGGAATGAACCGACAACTATACCAGTGAATTATTTACTGTAGCGCAACACCAAGAAACACCCATACCTCTCGCACTAATTTAGTTTACTCAATTCACTTATAGCGCATGTCTTTGAACTGTGGGGGAAACCGGAGTACTCAGAGGAAACCCGCGTGAGCACGGGGAGATCATGCACATAGAAATGCCAACTGACCCAGCCACGGCTTGAACCAGTGACCTTCTTGCTGTGAGGCAACAGTGCTAACCACTGAGTCGTCGAGCTGCCTCACTCTGAATTATGCTAAAAAAAAAGGGGGAGGAGTCAGGGTGGATGGGGGGATTCTTTAAGACGAAGATCACTAAGGTGAGGAAATCTGGTTATTAATGTTTGTTTTGGATTCATCCAATTGGTAAATCCATGGTCAATTATAAGCACGTAATCCTCTTGAAATTAGTTTATATTTAAACTCCACATACAGTTGAATCAAAATGATAAACCCTCCTGTAAATTTCATACTCTTTGATTCTCAAATAGTTTTTCTTCTGGAGAAAGTCTTTTTTGTTTTATTTCGGCTAGAATGAAAGTAGATTTAATTTTTTTTAAAAACAGTTCAAGGTCAATGTTATTAGCCCTCTAAGCAAAAGTTTCGGGAATAAAATCTGATTGAGACACCAAATTAAGAATATATTATCCACATCCATCAGTTTTCCCCTTATTCCCCTTAAAATGGAGCGTTTCCTAAGAAATCACCATTATTAAAAAAAAAAAAAGCCAACCAAAATGACTCACCGCAAACAATCGGAGAACATTGGCCACCATAATGGACACAGAGCTGGCCGAAGCCCCGATGACCCCCACCACGCGCTCAGGTTTTGGGATGATAGGCGGCTCTCCATTGGAGCATCGAACGTCTGAATTGTCCTTCTGGATGAGGGCCTGGACAAACGTGAGCGACTGCTCCAGTGCATATGTATCCCTGGAGCACGTGTCCAAAATCCTGGCGCCCAGCGTGATGTTAGGCAACAGGTCCGGGTCACTGTTGATCTGGTCCAGAGCGTACAACATGGCCTCCATTCTGTGGATGCCTTTCTCCTTCTTAACCTCTCCACAAGGGATTCCAGCAGGGCCCCTGGAATGAACCGGAAAGAGCCCTCCGAGAGTAATGTCTCCTTCAATCTTTATGGAGTGGGGTTGAGTATCTGAGGAAGCAGCCTGGGATTCTGGAGTAAATCCCATTGTTAGTATCCACATGATGTGAATGAGGGAGCCCACGTGTGCTTTGGGCGCCCTGATAATCCTATGGTGGCGGGACTGTGATGGTGCGTACAGCTGTGATGTCATAGTTGCTGGCATTCAAGCGGCTCGTTGTTCTTCTACAGCACAACGGTTTCTTCTCTACCTGTGTCTCCTGTGAGGAATGAGACAAACAATGGATGTGAAACATATGTGTGAATGCATGTCATGATTTGAAGATAGAATGTGTGATATGCAGTGGTGTAAAGTAACACATTACAAATACTCAAACTACTGTAATTGAGTAGTTATTCTCAGAAATTGTTCTTTACTAAGTCGTTTTAAAAACGTGTGTTTTACTTTCCCTTGAGTAAATGTTCAGTGCAGTATTGGTACTTGTACTCCATTACTTCCCTTCAACCTGCAGTCACTACTTACAAAAATCAGACCTGTGATTCCTGTCCAATTGTATCACACATGGAAGGTAAATTTACAATTGCAGCAAAATGTTTGGAAGCATTAAAAATGTCCAGGAAGATGCCTAAAATCTTTACACGCATTGACCCAGAGACTGTTTAGATGCATGTCACTGATGAGAAGATGACGGATGTTTACTGTATGATGACCGAAATGGCCTTAACCACCTAGCAGGCACAAGACGTCAACATGACGTCAGATTGACATTGTACCCCAACATTGTGGGGATGTTGCATTTTGTTTAAAAATAAAAATCGGGTTGTCATCAGAACTCAACGTCAGGTCGATGTCAATCTCCAACATCCAACCTAAAATCAACCTAAAATCAACCAAAAATCATCGTCGTCTCATAATGTTACAGCTTGGTGCTGTGTGGACGTTACCACTATGAGGTTTATCAGATGTTGGATTTTAGTTAACTCATTTCAGATTTCAGCTAACTCTATCAAACCTCTTCGGCTGCTTCAGAACGCAGCAGCACGAGTAGTCTTTAATGAACCTAAAAGAGCACATGTCACTCCGCTACTCATCCGTTTGCATTGGCTGCCAGTTGCTGCTCACATCAAATTCAAAGCTCTGATGTTTGCTTACAAAGTGACTTCTGGCTTTGCTCCTTCTTATCTGCTCTCACTTCTGCAGATTTATGTGCCCTCCAGAAACTTGCGTTCTGTGAATGAACATCGCCTCATGGTTCCATCCCAAAGTGGGAAGAAATCACTTTCCCGAACTCTTGCATTCAATCTGCCCAGTTGGTGGAATGAACTCCCTAACTGCATCAGAACGGCAGAGTCACTCGCTGTCTTCAAGAAATGAATAAAAACTCAACTATTTAGTCTCCACTTTCCTTCCTAATCTGCAATTGCCTCTCTGGTTCCACCGCTAACTGTATTACAAAAAAAAAAAATAATAAAAAAATTAAAAAAATACTAATGTTTTGCTTCTTAGACTTTACATACCTGAAATTTGCCTTCAGCACTTATTCATTGTTGCTCTTATAGTTGTGTAAATTGCTTCCTTGTCCTCATTTGTAAGTCGCTTCGGATAAAAGCGTCTGCTAAATGACTAAATGTAAATGTGAATGTAATTGCCCTACCTCAAAGGTTTACTAAAAATGCACTACAGCCACTTCAACTTATTTAATTTACCTATAGCGCATGTGTTTGAACTGTGGGGTAAACTGGAGCACCTTGAGGAGACCCACAAGAACATGGAGAGAACATGCAAACTCCACACAGAAATGCCAACTGACTTAGCCGGGGGTCGAACAAGCAACCTTATTTAGTCTCCAATTCTAAATATATATAATGATAATTTATTAAATGAATATTTTATGAATATTCATACATATTATGATACAAGTGTGTTTTAATAGTTTAAATAAGTAAATTTGTCTGTCATATTAACTATAGTTTTTAACACTGGGTTAATAATTTATGTCAACTATAAATAGATACATTTTAATTAATGTTTCAACCCAGGATTTAAGTTTTTATTTCAAGTACTGCTCTAAAGCATGATTGCAAGATTTTACGGGTACCTGATTTCTTTTTTTAATACTTTACACAAATCCAGTTGACACTTATTCACTAGGAGATCCCATGTAATAAATTGTTCATGTAATCAGTGAATCAGAGAAGTGTTTTTATTGTCTTCAGTAAAATATTAAAGAAGATTTTAGCTGAAATTGTTGAGCTTTGTGACTCAAGACATGGAAGTCAAGATCTTCCAGCACATTGAAAGTCAAAAAAATGAGGGCAAAACAAAATTAAACAGGGTTTCTGCAGGTTTCACCAAGTCACATTTAAGGCTTTTTAAGATCTTTTTAAGACCATCGAGAATGAAATTTCAGACTTGTTTAGGATTAAATGCTAAGTATTTAAAAAAATGCAACAGCAGTAAAAAATGGTCACACTTTACAATAAGGTTCATTAGTTGATGTTAATTAATGCATTTACTAACATGAACAAACAATGAAGAATACATCTACTACTGTATTTGTTCATGTAAGTTAACCTTTTTTTTTTCAAAAAAAAAAAAAAAGTACAAGTAAATGTCTGCATAACAGACTTTCAGAAAGTTAGTTTAGTTATAGAATAGAGTAATTATCAACGGGAGACACGGACTGATTTAATTTAAAGTTATCCACAGACTTCATTATTCAAAAGTAGAATTACATAAGATTTCCCCAAATGTATCCTTATTGTGAAATAAATGTAAAAACTTTGAAGGTACATTGATTTACTTATTCTGGTCATGCCATGAAATTAGTTCATACATTGGAATAACTTCTTGTAATCTTGTACCTTATTATATGTGGGATTGTCGAGTTGTAGAGCCTACACATTTCTCTGTAAATTTTTTATTTTTTATATTTAATTAGATTTTTTTCTCTTAAGCTTTATGCATGATACTGTATTATGTTGTGTCTGACTGTCTGTGTATTGTGAAATGGCCTTTGTATAATTTTTTTTATTTTCTTATGCTAAAAATAATAAAATTATATTTAAAAAAAGAATAGAGTTATAAGAGAGTTAGTTATAGTTATAAATTAGTTGTCAGTCTTTGGATTGTGGGGGAAACCAGAGCACCCGGAGGAAACGCACGAGGGAGAACATGCAAACTCCACACAGAAACGCCACCTGACCCAGCCGAGGCTCGAACCAGCGACCTTCTTGCTGTGAGGCAACAGCACTACCTACTGCGCCATTGCGTCGCCCAATTTATTTTCGATTTTTTCGCAAAACCCTCTTTTAATACAAGTATATAAGTATACAATACAAGTATATAAGTATTTTAATACAAGTATATAAGTATATATGACCCTAAATTGGCTCCATAGTATAAACTAAATTGTCCGTATAGTGTATGTGTGTGAATGCAAGAGTGTATGGGCGTTTCCCAGAGCTGGGTTGCAGCTGGAAGGGAATCTGGTGCGTAACAACATATGCTGGATAAGTTGGCGGTTCATTCCGCTGTGGCGACCCCAGATTAATGAAGGGACTAAGCCGAAAAGAAAATTAATGAATTAATTTTATGAATAAACAAAAACCACCTAATAATATTCTACTGAAAAAAGAGAAAATACCTATATTCTTAAAGGTCTGAGGGCGAGTAAATATACAGCAAATGTTATTGTTTTTTTTTTTTTTTTTTGGGGGGGGGGGGGGGGGTTACCTTTCTTTTAAAGCAAAATGATTTTACATTTGATCCAATAACTACTCATAAAATATCCCCGAAATATATTTTAACTCCAAACTTTCTTGCCCTCTTGAAAAAGGACACACTTTGCTCATCTTCGCACTCTGTGGACCTCTGAGAATCGAGGGCATGCATAGGCACGCATATTAATATTTTATGTAAATTAGCTGATACATATTCAGCAACAGGTGAGCGGAAAAAGTGCTATATTTGGATCGAAAGCTCCCGCGAGAGGACAAACACAGCCGTATGATTAAGTGTTAACAAACAGCAGCAACACACTGTATTCCCTCTTGTTTCGCGTCACCCAAACAGACGTCCATACAAAATTATAACATTCACTGCGAATGTACATGTAAATGACGATAATGAATATATAATAAATCTCACCGACTGATGCTGAGGCCAGTGTGCGCCCATCTGGAACTGAAGTTTGATGCTTCTGAATCACGACAGAAAAAATCTCCGACATCCGAGTCTTCAGCTGTCATCTTAAACCTCCACAGTCTTCAGATTCGTCAATCTAAACATTCATCAGACTGAGGAGAGGATTCAATTCAGAAAGTATTGGAAGCTTCGGGAAAACGCTTGGAAAAGCCCAAACATTCCACAACTGTGATTCTACAAATCACTGTCAAATCCTTTAAAAGCCCCCCTCACTCTGTCTGTCTCTTTCCCTCACTCTCTCTCTCTCTCTCTCACTTTATCACTCACTCCCCCTCTCTCTCTTTTCCAGTGTGCACTAATGGGCACAGATTGGGATTACCACATGCATGCATTTGAGAAGTCTCTGAGAGCGATGGACCCGTATATATTTTTAATGTGAATGCTGCTGGATATAGTTCTCTCTGCATTCAGACCGTCTGCTTTTATGGCGCGAGACCCTCCTGGTCACGTGATTTGTATGTCTTTTTATAAAGACAGATAATCTAGTTGCCCCTGCGGTCACGTGTGTGTGTGTTTTAAATGGTAGTGTATAGCCTTACCCTGGTCCATAATACCACCGCTGGACTTTATTCTGACACACATGGCTGCTGTATATGGGCTAATGGCTTTTCATATCCCCAACATACTGACTCTTCACTTTTGCTCACTTTTTTATCTCTCTCTCTCTCTCTTTCTCTCTCGGGGATATCTTTTGCTCTGTGTTATAAATGAATTATTTAAATATAAGTGTATATTCTGTTCAATTTTTAAAGCAATTCCGTGATCGAGGGACAAAGTATTGCTTGTCTACAGATCATTCTAGGTTTTTTGAACTGAAATATCCGTAGCCTGTTATTTGACACTTACTACCTATAATTTGTGAGAAATTTGAACAATTTACACAAATGCAGAGTTGTCAGCCAGTGTTTCTCAACCTGGTTCATGAAGGACCACCAGCTCTGCACATTTTCCATGTCGCCTCAAACAAACACACCCGATTCAGCTCATTAGCAGATGCTGAAAGACCTGTAACGGGTGCGACAGACAAAGAAACAAAGGAGACATCTAAAGTAGTGATGGTGGTCCACCAGAAACATGGTTAAGAAACATTTACTTTGAAAAAAAAGTTTTTTGCTTGTCTTGTGTATGCATGTTATTATGGGATGCCATTTTGGTCAAAGGGTTAAAATATTAATAAATAAAAATACAATTAAAATTATTATTTTGTTAATATCGCCCAATCCTAGCATTTCTTTACTCAGAATTGTCAATTAAAATCTTGTGAGTTACTTGTGAGAAGGGGTGCCCAATCTTTTTCTTCTGTAGGGCCAAAAGCTAAACTTGATTGAAGGTGGTGGGCCGGAGGTAAATATACCACCAGTTGTCAATGTAATTTCCTATATAATTATTCCTTATTAATCTGGGGTCACCACAGCGGAATGAACCGCCAACTTATCCAGCACGCTTTTAACGCAGCGGGAAACCTATCTGGGAAACCTATATAATTATTATATAATTTTATTAATACTATAATTTATTACATTTAGAATACTTTAATTGTATAAATAATCATATACTTTTGTACATTTTATAATGAACATCTTACAATAAAAAACATGAACAAGGCCATTTATAACTCTAAAAAACACAGTTTGCCTTGATTCGCTTGCTGATGTCTTCGACAATGTCTGATATCCATCAAATGACTATTTACACAACATTTATTTAAAACATTTATTCCAGTTTGTTTGTTTGTGTAGCTCAACAGCAAAACAAAAGCAAACAAAAAAGTTATGTTCAATTAGAAATGATTAAAGTCATTACCCATCATTCTACCTCTCTTCTCAGATGCAATATAGGGCCAATTCAAAGGTTACAACCTTGGTCTGCAAGCAATAGTTTGGGCATCTCTGCGTGTGAGTTATAAATTCAGACTTTCTTCCAGTTCTAACTTTCAGAATTGCAAGACATAATTGCAAGTTGCTTAAATATGTGAGACAAGCTCAGCTTTAAATTTATATGAATTAATAAGTTACTTCTATAGTTTCTAACTTTTTTCACAGAATTGCAAGACATAAACACACAGTTGTTCAGAATGACCTATTC
Organism: Danio rerio; assembly: GCF_052040795.2. NCBI lineage: Eukaryota > Metazoa > Chordata > Actinopteri > Cypriniformes > Danionidae > Danio > Danio rerio. The sequence continues at coordinate 28,104,718 of NC_141031.1, read as the reverse complement.
TGAGATGAAAAATCTGAATTGTAAGATATAAACTCACAATTGCAGTAATAGTATGCTGTAAAAAAAACTATAAAGCATCACAGAGAGGTAACGAAAATGTGCTTTATAACAGTTCAATTCACGACAAAAGATACATTTGAGATTGCAACAATGGTTTAAATGTTATATAAAGGAATAAATTAAAACGACTGACATCAAAGCATACAAGAATTGGCACCAAAACATTAAATAAAACGTATTTAATATATCTAAAATCCATATATGCCTATCAATAGGCAACATATCTCAAAACAACACTGAATGGAATGTCGTTGTGCATCAATGTTGACTTTTCATGAATACAAAATAATTACCCTAAAATATAGAAAATGTCACTTTTTTGTACAAATAAAAGTATACAAAGTCACTGGTTTGTAGAAAATGGTTTGATTTTACAGATAAAATATTAGGTTAAACTGAGGGGTCTGAACAGACCCTTACACAGAGTGTCACATTTGAAATGTGATCCTGCTCTCTAGTGGTACAGAGTGGTAAAACTTATTGTTTGAGCAAATCAGAATTCTCTTGATTTACAGAATTGTAAAATAAATCTACACTCTTAAATATGCTGGATTGTTTTAACTCAAATGTACACATAACACTGAATTTACAAAAGTAATGCTTTATTTAAGGAGACATAGTTACACATGTTCCATGCACTTACTATAGTAATAACAATTAAAATGATGGATCTTACTTTATACCAGGTGACCTCAACTAATATGTGCTTGTATAAAAGAATAAATACAACGCACTTACTGTGTTCATAATGTATCGCAGAACTTTTCTGGTGGTCTTGAGGTGGGATACAGGTAGAGTTAGGGACAGGTTTGATGGCATGGGTAGGTTTAAGGGTGGGTTAAGGTGTAAGGATGGTCAATTACAAATGTAATTGCAGAAATTAATTACAGATGTAATTACATGCACGTATTTAATCAATCATAAATGTAAAAACATGTATTTACACAATAAGTACATTGTAACAAATGATTAATTTCAGTGTGACTAGATGTTAGCTAAGGCCTCCTAATGTAAAGTGGGACCTAACCATATAGTAGGTACATGTTATTAATAACTATTACACAGCAATTAACTGGATAGTTACACTTTAACATCGTCTTCTTAAAAATAAAGTGGAACCAATAATGATTTAAGGGGCGTCACGGTGGCGCAGTGGGTAGCACAATCGCCTCACACCAAGAAGGTCACTGGTTCAAGCCCTGGCTGGGTCAATTGGCATTTCAGTTGGCTGTAGTGTATGTGTGTGAATGCAAGAGTGTATTGTTGTTTCCAAGTGTTGGGTTGCGGCTGAAAGGGCATCCGCTGCGTAAAACATATGCTGGATAGGTTGGCGATTCATTCCGCCGTGGCGACCCCTAAATAATATAAGGACTTAGCCAAAAAGAAAATTAATGAATTAATAATACACTACAGAAGTCAATGTCTACCAGTTTCCCAAATGTTTGCTAAGTATCTTCTTTTGTGTTCAAGAGAAGAAATAAACTCTAACAGATGAAGTTCAAGTAATACTGATGGGATTTAAATTTTTGGGTTTACTACGCCTTTAACCCATTGTTCCAGTTTGTTCATATTTTATCTAAATTTGGTTTAAAACAACCAAGTGTTTGAAGAGTGTAGGGGACTTATAATAATAAATTATTTAAAATAAACCTCACACTGGCTCTCAGAAAAGAAAAAAAATCCTACTTTTACGCATAAGAATCATCTCTGTACATCTCTAGCCCAAAAACACAGACTTCTCCAAGCCATCCTCTGCCCTGGTGTACTCTAAATGGGATTTAAAATAGCAGCTTTTATAGGAACGGCTATTGCGCACATATTCAAGATAGTCTGGGACTCCAGGACAGATCACATTATCAGCAAGAAGAACCGTGCCTTTCCTTAGCAGACCACAACCCTGTCAAGAAAGTAGACAGAAAAGGAGAGACAGAAGGATTTAGCAGCAAATTCAAGATTTCTGATATCTGCAAATGAAATGGTCAAAACACACCTCCATTAATTTAGTGTCAGGAAGGTAATGGTCTTTCCAGTGGTCCAGAAAAACTAAATCAAAGGTTTCGATTCCAAAGTGCTCCTTCATGCGTGGGATCCAGTCTTCAGACGCACCTTCTACAAGCTGCACCTGATGAAGTGAAAAAACCTGTTAGGCTTTTACAATAATACCTTTATTAGCAAATTAGAGAACAAAATACAATTTTAGAATTTTTCACATCACTGCAGGCTTATTTAAAGTAAATCTACTCTGGGAAATATGTACTGGGAATAATGGGAAAAATGTGATGATATTATTGAGTGTTGCTTTAACGATATTTATTATGACACAACTAACTTTTAAAACACTATTTTATCAACCGAGGAGACGCTAAAACACTGAAAGACTGAAACCTTCAGAAACTCTGATTCTCTTTGTCTGTTGATATTTTCCACTCCCAGCATTAGTGTTTATTGCACCTTAACCTGAAGTTGATGAAGATAGCAAAGGCTCCATCTGGTCAGCTATAGATAAACAACCAATGCATGCAGCACAAAAATGCTTGACACAAAAAATTCACTTCATTTATTGAACTTCTTCTAGATATTGCACATAGTAATATCGCGATATTGATTATTTTCTCGTTATATATTGTGCAGACCTAATTTAAAGTTATCTTAACAGAAGTAAAATAAGCATATTTAATGGATTACATATATTCTGAAGCACAGTATAACAATATTTGAAAAGGACCACAAGTATAAGGGATAATGTACAGCTGGTTGTTTTCGCAGAATAAATAGCCTGTTGTAAAATAATGAAGGGCTTTATTCTGTGAAAACAACCAGTTAGATGTACATTATCTCATTTATTATGGCTATACTTGACACATAAGTTAACAAATAGATACAAAGCATTGAAATATACAAATAAATTTACTACAAAAATCAGGCACTTTAGTACAAATACCCTAATAAAAAAATAAAAATCCAGATTTTCATTTTTATTTTATTTGAGTTAAAGTACAAAATGGCCTGATTTTTTTTTATTTACTTTTATATTAAAAGTACTTATTAAGGAATGTTTATTTTGCAAGAAAAAATGACCAAAAGTTCTTACTCATCATTTATGATAGTATGCAACCATCTACTGATAAATTTACATTTAGTAATTTAGCATTTGGTCAAAATTACATAGACATTCAGCAATTCAACACTGGTAAAAGAAACTGGTACTGCTAAAAAAAAAAAAAATTAACTTGTCAAACTGAATTTTTCAAATGATGGCCAAAAAAATTACATGAATACCTCAATGTAATTTAGATATGTGGGTCTTTTATGGAGTAAATTTTGCATAAAGAGCTGTTTTTGTATAAAAACCCACTTACTTTTTATAAACTTTTTTAAAATCATAATTTCTCCAAAAAACTACACAAATGTGGAGTGAAAAACATTAATGAATATAGTAAAATTGTGTTTAGCACGGTTGCTTCACAGCAAGAATGTCACTGCATTAAGTCCTGGCTTGATAAGAAGGCCTTCCTGTGTGGAGTTTGCATGTTCTCTAGAGAATGGTCTGGCTGCAGACTGAGTCAGGCATGAAACATCTCAGGAACATCTACACCTAACCCCATGGTTTCCCCAAACCATCCAAAAACATCCGGTGTAGGCTTCTATAGCATATAAGTAATTTCGTTTTTACATACAGCTTAGTATTGCATTACTTTGCTTACATTTTCTCTAGCTTTTACGCCTACAAATAGTTTGCGTTGTTCTGAAACAGGGATTAAAATTGTTACAAAACCGCTTACACAGCAAAGTTTCTAAACGGACCAAAATTGTTAAAACAAGTCACGTCAGTTGGTGCCAGTGGTGTAGTGGTTAGTGCGTCGACACATGCACTCCGGTGCTCGCGGTGACCCGAGTTCGATTCCGCCTTGCGGTCCTATGCTGATCCTTCCCCTCTCTCTGCTCCCCATGCTTTCCTGTCAATTCTCTACTTTCCTATCACAATAAAGATTAAAACCCCTAAAAAAAAATTATTTAAAAAAAAAAATGTCTAAGTAAACTCTCCTCACATTTGTCAAAGTTCCATGCTTTATTTTCCCGGATTCTGCTCAGGTGTCATGCAAATAAACTGTAGTGTAAGTAAATGAGAGTGTGTGTGTGTGAATAGGACGTTAAGTGTTCTCCAGCCTCCGGTGCCTAGACTGCAGCTCTGCAAAAGAAGTTTGGCCAGAGGAGAAATGGTTGTAAAAGTGAAGGAAAAAAACATGAGAGAAGCCAGGCTTAGATGGGAGCCTGGCTTCTCTCATGTTTTTTTCCTTCACTTTCGTCAATTGGTGAAGTTTTGTTTCTCACCACTGTTGCCCCTGGCTGGCTTGGCTTGGGACTTGTGGAGCAGCACATCTATAGATTTGCTCTTTGATTTTTGGACTTTCAGCAGTGAAAATTAAACCCCACTGAACTGAACTAAACTGAACTTTAACTCTGAAAACTGGACTGACACAGTTTCAATTCACTAGAACTTCTATGTTAAGCTGCTTTGACACAATCTATATTGTAAAAGCGCTATAGTTGTACTCAGTGCTGGGTTGCAGCTGCAAGGCTATCCATAAGTTAAATAATTGGCAAAGAAATTGGTGGTTCCTTCCTCTGTGGCGACCCTTGATAAAGCAAGGAATGAGCTGAAGAAATTAGTAATTAAGACACTCAAAAGACCATAAGTCGACACTAAACAAGGACTGCACAAGGGTTTAAACAAATAATACATGGCGTCAATATCTCTAAATTGCCTAAACTAGCTGTCAGTCAGTATAAAGAGAGAAATGTGGTTCTTACTTTGTCTTCAATTCCAGCCCAGGCGATGACTTGTCGAGCAATCACAGCGTAATCTGGGTTGAACTCCAGTGTAATGAGACGAGCTCCAGGAGGAAGCAGACGAGCGATGCGAACTGTAGAGTAGCCACAGTATGTGCCCAACTCCAGGACCTTCTCTGGGTTCAGCTCACTTACCACTGAATCCAGGATACAGCCTGAGGATACACACAAAAACACACGCTCATGTTTCAAGGGGACTTCCTATAGATGTAATGAGTTTTATACATTATTTTTTTAGATATTATTAGGTGCAATCCTTATTTTTTACATACAGTCTATAAAATATTGGCAAACATATCAGTAAATCTGAATTTAAAAAATGGTAAAGGTGGCTTACATCTGTGTCTGGAGTGATGTGATGCTATGATACTTTTCAGTGTAGTAGATTTTTTTTTCAAATTACATCAAGCCTTACTACCATTTGATTGGATGACAATCGCCCACTCTCATGGACTGCGAACTTTAAATTAGACAAAATGCTCAGGACAAACAAAAAACATGGGCTGACATGTGATGTCCATTGTAATGGACACAGGGTCCGAGGGGGCTAGCAATGATTTGAGTCTTGAATAGAACCAGTGCTCTGACCTTTCTCATCTCCAACATTCATAGCCCATTCGCGGTGTCTGCAGAAGTGATCAATGGCAGAGATGACGCTCTGAGGGTCTCCTCGAGTCGCATGCTGCTTTACAGCTTTCAGCAGACGCTGTTTAGAACAAACAACATAACAAAGTCCAGTGATGATGGAGTTTATGAGGCTCAAACATCTAACAGCATTCAACTCCACCAGACACAACACCACATGCACAGTGAGGCATCCAAGGGTTTTTATGGTGATAGAAGACATTCTAAGGCAAGACACTTCAGGTGAATAAGGCGAAATTGTCCGTAGTGTATGTGTGTGAATGAGTGTGAATGGATGTTTCCCAGTGATGGGTTGCGGCTGGAAAGGCATTGCTGTATAAAAATGTGTTGGATAAGTTGGCGGTTCATTTTGCTGTGGCAACCTCAGATTAATAAAGGGACTAAGTCGAAAAGAAAATGAAGAAATCAATGAATGAATGTTTAACAGAGCAAGGAAATTTGTGTCAATAATATGTTTTCTTCTGGAGAAAGTCTTTTCTGTTTTATTTCGGCTAGAATAAAAGCAGTTTAAAAATTTTTAAAAACCATTTTAAGGTCAAAATTATTAGCCCCTTTAAGCTATTTTTGTTTTCGATATTCTAGAGAACAAAACATTGTTATACAATAACTGCCCTGATTACCCTAACCTGCCTAGTTACCCAAGTAAAATATTCTTTACAGTCATCATGGCAAATATAAAATGAATCAGTTATTAGAAATAGGTTTTTAAAACTATTATGCTTAGAAATGTGCTGAAAAAAATCTTCACTCCATTAAACAGAAATTGGAGAAAAAAAATAAACAAACAGGGGTGCTAATAATTCAGGGGGGATAATAATTCTGACTTCAACTGTATGTATGTATATACACACATACATACACTTTGGTTTAATTGTGTTCCTTAAGCAATATATATATATATATATATATATATATATATATATATATATATATATATATATATATATATATATTTATTTTTATTGACTTTTTTATCGTAGTGGAAGTTAAAAGGTCAAATCTGCAAATGAGGCATTATTTCATTAAAGATGCACTCATTTGCATATATTTCCAGCAAGCATATCTGGACATTGCATAAAGTCAGACTCAAAATTATTTTTTTACTTTTTTTCTACATTTTTGAGTCAAGGGATTGTGAATTTTGGGAAATTCTTAATAATCGCAATAGAATTTAAAAATAGTATGAACATCTGGAACAGAATTGTTGTGGAATGAATAACATGTATGTTAATTCAATGTAATTTAACCATTCAGAATGAAGATATGAATTCATTTGAAGTATAAAAGTTCTGCAGAAGTGGAGATTTATGGCTTGTTGCAAGAGACATAAACTCTTTACAGAAAAAAAACATTCCTTTATTAATAGATAATTAAAATCGACAGCCAAAAACTGATAAATTGCAACAACACCCAAAAAAAAAACAACTTATATCTCTACATTAGACTGATAAAAACAGCCCAAAATCTCGAAACTGACAGTACTGGGTGTCTCATCACCTGTGGTCGAGTTGATCGGGTCAGGGAATCCAAAGCTCGCTCCACGATGACATCATGCCAGAGTAACGCCAGACTGCCATTAAACTGCACCGCTGCAGGAATCAGCCACGAGTACAGGACGTATAACAGCACTGAGGCCCCTAAACACCAGCACAGCAACACCCCCAACATACTAGACACACACACAAACACAGAGAGAAGCATTCATGATCAATGTCAGATCAGGGGGAGTCAACAAAGTAAGTGACCAGGTTTTTACAGCATGGAAAACTGCACTTACAGTCTTGTTTGCATGATTTATTTATTTATTTAATTAAAAAAAATAGGACTTTCTGCTCATCAATGCTAGATTTATTTGATCGAAAAGAAATGAATTGCTAATATATACTGTATATTTATTCACGTGATGGCAAACTGAATATAAACATTGTAGTATTTTATGTTGTAATATGTTGCTTTGGTGCTCAAAAAGTAAACATATTTTTTAGTTTTGAAATGAGCTGTGCTGCTTAACATAGTGTGGAAAACTTGATGCATTTTTAGGGGCTACTTTATTTTAATGTAACACTCACAATTGGGGTGTGTTTTGACCCAGACAACTAACAAAAAATAATCGATTTTTAGTGTTGGAACAGAACTTTGCAAATGTTTAAGAATGTCTAAATACACATATTAATCAATCTGTCTTATTACCTATTAATTATACTAGTTTAAAGGAGATAAATAGTAATAAAAATGCATTTTGTGTAAGTTTGTATGTATGATGTATCTTGAAATAATACATCAAAAATTAAGTTACATTTGTGCCAAATAACATTATCTAAATATATTTAGCAACATATATTTAGCTTGTTTTCTTGAACTATCACAACAAGTTTGTTTAAATCTAATCAGAAAGTAAAGTAACATTAAAATGAATTTGAGTTTATTTTATTTGAGGTGTGTTGTTTTGATGCTGTTCTGATCATGAACTAACCCTAACCCTTTTTTGCAACACAGGCTCATTGTGAACACATACCCCATACATATATTTCTGGAGAGCAAATATTATGTAGCCAGAGGTACATAACACTGTATTTGGTCTTTTAAACATACGCTTTAGGGTGGTCTGACACCGCCAATGGTTTCTGTTTCCTTTTGCGCTACCAGATGACCGCTTACCTCAGTGTGGATGGCTTTTCTGCTGTTACCAGTTTGCCCAGTAGCTCACCACATATGGCAGCGGACTTGAGATGCAGAACAGAGTTGACCGCAACGATGGGGTTTGAGTTTGACAAAAAATGGTTCCAGAAAGCAGGTAAAAAAAAGGCAAAAAATGTAAATAACAAGGTGAGAATGTGGTAAGATCTTAAAACATGGTAAAAATCAGGCAGCTTTTTCTGAATTGCTTTTGAAAACACTATTGTTTGGGTTTAGGGAAGGGGGTTGGACGGTCAGTCAGTCAGTCAGTTGACAGCAGCCTCTGGTGGATTTACGCAAGAGAGCAGGTGCGAGTGGCACTCGAAAGAAAAATTTGAGATCTAAAAACGGGTACACAGCGATTTGTGCGTATTTTCGAGCTCTCCAAAAATGTATACAAGGGTATGTATCCATAATGAGCCTATAGGTACACAGAACATAGTACACAGAGATACTTTAGATATTATTTGCAGCACCATAACTTTCATAAAAAAGCTGAGTTCCAAACTTGTATATGGCTTAGAATATAAAGCAAGGAATATTTTAAATTATGCTAGCATCGTTTCTTCCTCCATCTCTTCAAAATTTTATGCAAGTCATGCTTCAGTAATGTCCTATGATGAACCTTTCAGTAATACTGTAAAAAATGTAACCGAGCCAAAAATGACTGTGCATGCCTAATCTGTATAAATACACTATTAAGATAATACAATTATATCAGCTTTCAGACAGACAGACAGCACACACACACACACACACACACAAATATACTATACAATGTTTTAGCTCTTCGATTACTGTGGTTTGCACTCTGGCAGGTCATGCGATGAATGTATATGGAAATGAATGTTCTCGTTCAGAGCTGTGCTTTCATCTGTCTGGTCATTCCTCTATTGTTAAGCTCTAATGATATGGGTGTTTACTATGCAGAAAATAAATCCTGCTCTCAAAATCTCTCTCATGTGATCATTGGGCTGTCGTTGTGGCTGGAGCTCATTTTGTCCATGAAGAAGTTACTGGCTACAGGAATAAAACATAAAAAAATAAATATGAATATTAAATTTTTTCAGTTTATTCATACAGCAAGAATTGTCAAATATTCATTACTATATGTTACTGTTAAAATACAGGCAATATGTGTATAAAAAGTAATATATATATATATATATATATATATATATATATATATATATATATATATATATATATATATATATATATATATATATATATATATATATATATATATATATATATTAGGGATGTGCGGAGCAGCCGGTATTTGTATTTGTATTTGTATTTGTTGAGGGGGTAAAAGTATTTGTATTTGTATTTGTATTCGAGTAAAATTCAAAATGGCGCAAATCTATATATTTTTTCTATTACACTTCTAATTTACGTTATAGTGAAAGTATTGTTTAATTATACCCATTAAATAAATTATAGATATGCAATATTGGCTGTTGTTTTTGAACATGTGATAAGAAATGTCATTGAAAAGAAAATAACATAGAAGCCATTATCTCATCCATGGTTAAACCTACAACTAATAAAATACCATTGTGAATATTATGAACCCCACCACCACCGTTCTTGTTGAAGGACACTGAATAGACAGAATAAAAACAAATAATATTTCAAAAAACTGTTCTTCTTCTGAAACAACTTTTTTCCAATGGACAGAATTCCAAAAACTAATATTAACTAAATAAATCTAAATAAAACCCTGCCTGGGAGATCTGGCAGAACAAAAGTATTCTATATATTACTAAAAGATACAGCCCTGCTACTATCATCTGCCAGCCACAAAAAAAGACACAAAGTTTGTTTTTTTGTTTATTTAGAGATATCTGCAAATATTTTTCAATGGAAGTCAATGGAGGAATATGACTAGTCAGTCATAATATATTTGCAGATATTTCCAATCTGACTAGTCGAATTATAATTATGACAAGTCAAAATATAATTAGAGATATCTCTAAATTTATTTATGGATAGTCTGAACAAGGTTTAAATGCTAAAACGGCTTGCCATACGTTCTCACCCAGTAGCACAGTGGAGAGTTCTCTAGTTATATCCTTTCAGTCGTTTGTTATGCAGTGATATGCAGTCAAATATTTCGCTAAACAGTCCTTAGGGATGCGGTGACACGCAGTCAGATATTTAACCGGACAGATCCGCCACTTTTGGCGCGCATAAACAATCATAAAGCTCTCGTGCTGCAGGAATGAGGAGGTCTGCTAAAGGCGCGCAGCTGACGTGCAGTGAGAGGTTTGCGTCTTTAATAAACTACGGCAGTTTGCGATCACTGAACAGTAAGAATGATTAATAAATTCATATGAAACAGCCCCTTAAAAGTCACGTCTCGCTTTCAGTTTCGGGCTTTGGCGCGTTTTGCACTGAGCGTGTTTGTGTCTCTCTCTCTCTCTCTCTCTCTCATTCACTCACGCGGGCATGCACTGTGGTCTCATGAGGAAACGCTGCTTTTTGATATAGTGTTTTTCTTGCTCCCGAATACAAATAATTTTTCAAGTATTTGTTCGAATCAAGTATTCGTAAAAACACGCTATTCGTGCCTTTCCGAATACCGTATTCGGGTTCGTCTCCACCCTTAATATATATATATATATATCTACTGATCTTGAAAAAATGTATAAAAATGTCCATTTTAGTTAAAAAAAACACTAACACAGACGAATGAAACCTTAAAGTGCTACTGTATACAGCGGGTAACAAATAAATATTTTTAAAAGAGTTGATGGGTAGCACGTTAGCCTCACAGCAAGAAGGTCGCTGGTTCGAGCCTCAGCTGGATGGCATTTCTGTGTGGAGTTTGCATGTTCTCCCTGTATTCGAGTGGTTTTCCTCCGGGTGCTCCGCTTTCCCCCACAAGTCCAAAGACCTGAATTGAATGAATTGGGTATTCTAAAACTGACCGTAGTGTATGAGTGTGTATGTAAATGAGTGTGTATGTATGTTTCCCAGTGATGGGTTGCAGCTAAAAGGGCATCTGTTGTGTAAAACATATGCTGGAAAAGTTGGCAGTTCTTTCCACTGTAGCGACCTCAGATTAATAAAGGGACTAAGCTGAAAATTAATTCATAATTAAATAAATGAATACAAATAAAAAATGAATATTCATAAATATTATGTGTAATAACAATGAAATGACACAAGGAGAAGGTACTGAACAACTGAAATCTATTTCATACTTTGCATAAAAGGCTCTCTTGCAGCTTCAAGATGCCTCTTGATCTGTGGGTCTCCTTTATCAACTCTGATCTTTAGTTTCTATTTTCTATTGGATCCAAGTAAGGTATTGGGCTAAACCATTTTTAGCAGCTTTATTTTCTTTTCTGAAACCAATCCAGAGTTACCTTAGCTGTGTTTTGAATCATTGTCTTGCTAAAATGTCCACCCTGGTTTAATCTTTATCTTCTGGTAATGTAGATGTCGGTAACAAATTAGCTAATATTCATTTACACTGACGATGGTCAATGTTGTTTTTAATCTTTTTCAGCTTTAGAAATTTCAGCTTCTGTCTGGGCTTTCCTGACTTTTACACCTCACTTTCTACATGTGTTCAATACTTTCCCCCTGTCCTTTCATTTTATTACATGCAATGTTTTATTTTCTGTTTATAGTGCAGCTATATTGTCAACTAATAAAAATGACCAAAAATCACAACAAATTCACAAAAGTAACTTATTCAAACTAAAATTTGTTGAAATCAAATTGTAGTTTATTACAAATAAAGCTCTGTTACTAATAGATCTGGAAATAAAAGACTAAACTAGTCACGAAAAGAAAGAAATGCAGCTTTCAAAAGGGATTTTAAGAGTTGCATGGCAACAAGCTCAAGGTTAAGAGCTATTTGACAAAGAGGATCCTTGCAGGACCCCTGTGAGACGACCGTGACAAGAGCTTCACAGGTTTGCTTTAAATAAATACAAATGAAGCTGCAGCCTGGACTGGAATGAAGAGTTTGGACACTTTTATGGACAGCCACTGTTAATAGGAAAATATTCTTAACCAGTGAGTCTGGCTTTTAGAAGCATGTTCCGGTAAATGCATACCGGCATATCGGAAATATTTATTTATATTCTGTTTATTCACACAGCGAAATTTACAGCAATCAGGGTAAATGGCTTTTTTTTTAAATTATTATTATAGATGGGATTATTTTTCAAATATCAGTATAACTCTCTGTGTAAAAGTGGATGTGTTAAATAAGTGCAACATGGTAATAGTTTAAAATAAAGCTGAAGTGCATCACACTAAAACAGACTGACGTTGATTAAATGATGAGCAAACACGATAACTGGAATCAGCTGACCAAACACACAGTGAACCATTAACAAGATTTAAAACAAACTAGATTTCTATTTTATATTAGACATGTGAAGAAAACATCTACAAAAATGGGCCAAACACAACAACACAAAATTATAAAAGAGGCTGAAAAGAGGGTTGTACCATATACAATGTTAACATACAGCAATAATTAGTAAACATTTTAATAATAGCATACTTTCTTAAAACAGTAACTAAACTACAATGACTAAAATAAAAAAGACAAAATAATATACATAAATATATAATGTTTATGTAATCGGTTTCATTAATCTGTAAACTACTGGTGGATTTTCCTTCAATTCATTTAAATAAAATTATATATAGGCCTATATATGCAACGTTTTCAGTACTAGTAATTTCAGCACAACTCAATATCAATGTTTTAACTTCAGAAGTATTTAGAAATTAATAATTGGTATGTATATATATATATATATATATATATATATATATATATATATATATATATATATATATATTATAATTATTATTATATATACCAATTATTAATTTAAATTATTAAAATTTAAATGGTAAAATGGTCAGACCTTTATAGAATACAAAAAATATTAATAACATTTTACTCAAGACCAATGTATCCAGTAAGTTGTCAAGAATATTTATAAATAGATGAATGGCTCGGCATACGGCAGGCAATGCCGCATTATTAGCTATAAACATACATTACATAAAAACTTAATAAATATTATATAATCTAAATCATAAAAGATAAGTACTATGCTTCCAAATATTCATAAATCAATTAAAATTGCAAAAATGCAAGAATGTTAAAACACTTCAAGCATAAAAGAGAGAAAACGTGGCTTACTTTCAGTGCGGATCTTTCTTTGCCTTTTACGAAATGTCTCTTTCTCTTAAGGACCTTCTGTTAAACCTGCGAGGACGCAAATGCACACACACACTGATCATCTGTGCTCTCTCTCTCTCTCCCTCTCTCTCTCAGCTGACCCTGTAATTCGCTCTCTCACCTCCTCTGGGCAGATCTGAGCCGCGAGGAATGTCTGACCGGAGGTCTTTTAAGGGAATAAACACCCCCTGACAGAAACCGCGAATCCAAACTAGGCCAAGGATCGAAAACTGTCATGGTAACATTGGTAAACACTGCTAAATACATACGCGAATGTGTCTAAATGTCACGCATACTCTCGTGTCGTAAGTCTAAATGCTCTTCTATCGTATGTGTGTGCAAGATTATTAAACAGATTTTTATACATTTTACAACAAATAGCCTGCTATGGTTAAAGCAAGTTTAAGTTAGTGTTTTAGTTTGTTGTGGTAAACGGCTAATTTTCATTTCTTGTTCAACTTTTTGTTGAATGTACAATATCTAGGTTAAGATAAATTATATTACAGTAAAATAAGTGATACATACCATTGTATTTGAAACAACTATGAAGTTAAAGTTGTTTTTCATTAAAACGTTTAACCAGTTTGTTGTTGTTTACTACGCCTGGGTCGTTTAGTCAGTGATTCAACCGAACCGACTCATGATTCGATTCGTTTGTATTGACAGAAGCAATGGCAGAAATCAAAGTTTCTAATTATAAAGTCATTCCAAACGGTCTCAGCACAAACAGTACTGAAAAACCACATCTATTTTTACTCATGGAGATACAAAATACACAGCTTTAATAAGCCCTCTGCAGATGTTGCCATAAGTGCATTATTTATTATTTCGAATGTATATATTTCAGATTCTGATAGGAAATTTAGTAAAACATTTATTTTAAGATTACCACATTCTCCATGTTGCTAGAGAAATGACACGTGTCAACTATGTTTATGAATCAACTAGTGTTTTTTTTTACACTCCATGGTCTCCTTATAAGATACATACCGCCACCTGGAGGTCAGATTAAAAAAACAGCAACTGTCAAGGGAACTTGATTTCAACTGGTGGTCACATCACACCTTTATTGTCCTTAATTTTAAAATATGCTCTTGAATTGATCGTACAAAGTTTGTTTTCAGAAAATTTAAGTGAAACACTAGCACTTCAGACACTGATGTGGTGGCAACAAATAACCCTTACTAAAACAAAATGTTTTCTTTCAAGATTAACCTCACTAAATTATATTTATGCTTAACAAATATGGAGAAATCCAATTGAAGTGTTAACAGACTTGCATAACAATAGAAAATCTAAAAGAAGGCTTTCTTTGCAACTATTTGAACAGGAGGGAAGCACAAGTAGCTTGCAAACAAGTCCAACACATTCCAAGTGCTCAGTGAAACGTGAAAATAATATGAGCAAGGATAAACGTAATGTGAACCGAACAGCCTTTCAGAGAGTGAGCCAGAAAAAAATTGCACTTACATTGGGTTTTGTGTTTAATCATAATAAGTGTGAGACAATGTGGAAAAATCAAGACTTTGTTTCATGATCTTTATTATGATTTTTTTTTTCTCAGACCATGGTTGATATGAAAAATGAAAAAATAAAACGATGAAAAAGGTATATTTTAAAATAAATCAGCAATGTATTAATGATTCTAAAAGCAGCGATGATAGAATATAAAGCCAGAACACGGTGTCATTCATAACGAGATCTGCTGGTGTAAACAAACCAGAGGCATGTACTATGCAAATAAATATGTATACAAAATCTGATCAGTTCATAAATATACAATATATATTTATTCAAGTTGCTACATATAGGTGTTTCTCGTTATTTATAATTAATTACAAGTACAGACATTTATGTCACCAAAATACACTTAAAGAGACTAGCAATGCACAGCTGTTTGGTCATGAGTTTCAGATACCAGCTCACAAACCCGAAGATGAAGAGTAGGAACTACACACAAATTCTTTAAGTTGAATGAACCAAGTATTAATTGGACCATCATTGTTCACAACGTAAACATCATACCATGTCCCATGTTCTGCAGATTTTGCAGTTCATAGGTTTTACAAGGGCAAAAATCAACCTACAGTCTTGTATTTCATACAGTGTATACACCATATTGTACTGATCATCAGAATCAACTGTACAACACACCAGAAATCAAAAGGAATTTGACAGAATTCATATTTTTGTTTGTTTTAGGAAGAAAATAGTACAAAAAAGAAATAGTAAATTGTTAAAGGGATAGTTCTGTGGAAAACAAAGAAAACGTACTGTTAATTTAGGTTGCGCAATGTAGATGTACCTATTTTTATTCAACCGTTCGTATTTCTTTCTTTTGTTAAACACACAAGTTTTAGTTTTTTTAAATACTGTAAAACTGGCCGTAAAAAATTCGCATTTCCACTTTCACGCTTAAAATGAGCGAGCCAGTGCCAGTTTTTAGCCACCAAATACCTTGGGCCAAAGTGAGCCAGTTGGGGCTCTAGGGCGAAGTAAAAGCAAAGGCGGAATCTTGCCTGAGTCTGGTAAAGATGTGTGCCGCCATTACATAAATTTAAGGGGGGGAAAAAATATAGCTCCCATTTTAACATTTTTCAAAATATCTATTTTTGCGTTCAACTGAAAAAAAGAAACTCATAAAGCCTTGGAGCTATTTCAAGGTGAAGAAATTGTGATTTAATCTTTATTGTGGGAGGATCCCTTTAAAGATCCTTGATGATTCATAAAATGCAAGTCAACAGCTAAAAATCAGCAAAAAAAGTCAGATATTGACGAAATACTGAAGACTAAAGTTATCTACATACCTATGGCATGTGTATTGAGTGAGTAAATAAACTGTAATTTCTGTGTTATTTACGGTGTTATTCAGTTATTTACAGTGTGAAAGAGATGGATTCTCATGCAAATCATAAACCAAATGCTAAAACACTATTAGCACACAACTAAGTGTTTTCTTTGTCAAAAATTGTACTGCCAGTGTTTATACAAACATGGCTCTAGCTGACGTGATTAAGGATGGAACTTCTTATATAGTCAATTCCAATGGTAGAGTCTACTACAGTGAGAGCGAGATCACGGCCATCAACACACTTCACTCAGTCAACATAAAGCGGCTTTCACACAGGACACGGAAAGCGGCGCACTATGAAACCTATTAATTTCAATGATACTGTGTTTTCCAAAGCTAGGTAGCTTGTTCTACATTATTTCTTATAAAGACTTTGAAAACTGCCCTTTCACGCACTTAGTGCTCCACAAGTTGTAAACAAAGAGCATGTAAGCTTCAAATAACTGTGCTTTTGGTTTTATTTCACAGGTAGTAGATTGTTAAGCAAAAGCTGTACTGCGCTTACACACCATTGGTTTTCGAGAGGGAATCCATATTTTTTGTTTATTACTATAAAAAAAACAACGATTTTTGGTCAAAATATGGATGCAGTAATACTTTATTGGTACTCAAGGTTAACATGAGATTGGGTAAAATATGTCTGAAACTTTAATTTAAACTATCCCTTTAAGAACTTACTGTAAATGAGAACATGCTGACTGGTTAAGACAAATATAAGGTATCTTGTTCCCAAATAGTGCTGACATAAGACCAGCTTATGCCACTTCTCAACATGTAAACTACAAGTTAGGTAAAATTGGTCTAATTTCTTATATTTATTAAAGGGCTTATTAATTCAGAAGTCAAAATATAAAATAGTTGATACCAACATTAGCTCCAAAGCTATTCACAGATTCTGATGCCAACTTAATGTTTTAAAGTTATTTATATTAAAAAATAACAAAAGCAACTAAATAATAAATATATTTTTGACTCTGTATTAAGGCTTTAATAGAGATGGATTGATTTATTTTAAAACCTCATGCATATTTACTTTGTTTAATGGTTTCATTTTCATTCTCAGTTCACAGTCACATTATTTTACATCATCAGTCCTTTTGATTTTGTAAATTCATTGACTGAGGGCTAAATCACTGCATTAAAGTTTTAAAATTAGTTTTAGAAATCAGACAAAAGCCCTCCTTCCTCACCTCAGGGTCCCTCTATATGGAAATGCTTTTATCATACTCTTCATAGCTACATATAGATATTTAGATATATAGATTTAAACAAACAAGTATGCAACACATTCACTGCTGTTATAGTACATTACAATGCATGAGTTCATTAAACTCTGAGTAGACTTGTATATAATTAAATGAGGATTAACCTGAAACATTAGTTACAAAATAGTAATTCAGAATACATACATCTTATAATCTAGATTTTTTCTCTGAAAATATATTTATATGTATATCTCAGGATGAAGAGGAGATGATTCAGTTTATATTCTGTTTTGAAAATGAAGATACATTACAATAACATCCCATTAATACACACAGAGTATGAGGGAAATAAAAATCTCTTTGTAAACACCAGTTTACAATCAAACGCAGCTCTAAATCTGACAGCCAACACACTGCATATTATTTCTTTTGTTTAATGATCAATGTAGGGATGCACCAACTTCAGAGTTATGTGTAGTGCAATACATTAACTTTTAAATAATGACAATTTACATAATTGTATAAAGCTTTGGGGAAAAAATAAAGACTCCACTTTTCAGTTTCTCTGGACTCATTTGGTATGAGTTTAGTCAATTGTAAATTTGTTTTATTCTGTTAAGATCTGATAACATTTGAAATAAATTTTTTTCAGAACAAGTTCAAATGACGATTGATCAGAATAAAAATGCTTTAAGTTGTTGGATTGACAATCCTGGTTGTTTACAAATATTAATTTATTAGCTCTTTTGAAGCTAAACCATTAGAATTTTGTTATGTAAAAAATGTATATTAAAATGTCTTAAAATGCCATGTTTCCCCGTGATGGGTTGCAGCTGGAAGGGCATCTACTGCGTAAAACATATGCTGGATAAGTTGGTGGTTTATTCTGCTGTGGCGGAATAATAAAGGAACTAAGCCGAAAAGAAAATCAACTAATGAATGAATGAATGAACGAACGAACATGCCATATTTTGCAAAAATATGCTCTAAACGACAATATTTTTATTTCAAACTTGAAGTTCACAGAATAAAACCAAAATCATTTATTCAAAAACATGACTGTCAATTGTTAATTCAATTGTGAA
This sequence comes from Danio rerio, assembly GCF_052040795.2. NCBI lineage: Eukaryota > Metazoa > Chordata > Actinopteri > Cypriniformes > Danionidae > Danio > Danio rerio. The sequence continues at coordinate 28,086,121 of NC_141031.1, read as the reverse complement.
TTTTCAAAGGCCTTATTTTTTCAAAGCTGTATATTTGAGACACTGCTCGCTGCAGAGCCATTTGAGCAGAGCTGAGCTCCAGCGAGGGGGAGCATGAGCTCTCGCTCCTCCTACTATAAGCTGTTTTAATGCATGCACCAACCCTACCCCCAGTGACATCACTCGTAGAAGAAGTGCAAGAAAGGAGGAGCGAGAGCTCAAGCTCCCCCTCACTGGAGCTCAGCTCTGCCCAAATAGCTCTGCAGTGAGCACCACTTGGTATATTTTAATGTTCAATTAAATGCTGTTTTGTTTTGCTTTCTTTTTTATTGTGAGGCAGCATTTATGCTACAAAGAATGCATTATATATTTTTGTTCTAGCATTTGAGCACAGTTTCGGACTGTTGCATACCTATAGGTGTAATTTTGCATCAAATATTGCAACATGTTGCATTTTAAATCCGGTGTGTGTTTGGCTGCTGGTCAGACCAGTGTTCCAGGTGAAGGAGGCTCAGAGCCGGACTCTTTCTGAGTGGTCCCTTCTGAAGGAAAGGGCTCTGGATACAGAGAGAGCTCCACAGACCTGTCATAAAGAAGGGTGAAGATCAAACTGTTAATGGTCATTTGTCTTGCATTTATCTTAAACAATTCAGTCCTTACCAATGTAATATATATAAGTCAGAATTATTCAAGTAGGTATCGCTTCAGCCCGGAGATCTGCAAGTGGGAGGGATTACACCGCAAGTAGGTTGGGTGACCTCCAAGTGGGAGGGACTTATAAATCACAAGTAGGTTGGGTTTATCAGGTTACTGTGAGGTTGGGTTTAGGTGTAGACGTTCATAAAACTCAACAGGTTACTGTGAGGTTGGGTTTAGGGTTAGGGTTAGGTGTACCCATTCATAAAGCACAATATTGAACTCTAAATACGACTAAATAAGGTTTGCACAGCCCATTTGGAGCTCCAAGGCCCACCCACTTGGAGCTGGCTCCGACCTCAGTTTATACCCTTCTCGAATTATTAGCCCTCATGTGATTTCTTTGTCATGTATATCCCAAATGATGTTTAATAGAGATATGAAATTTTTACAGTATTCCCTATAATATTTTGTCTCCCTCTAAAAAAATATTCTCTCTGTTAAAAAGAAATGAGGTGGGGAATACAAAAGAATTTAAACTGAACAGAAGCGCTAATAATTCAGACTTCAACTGTATACACTTTATTAGGTGCACTAATAGTTAAACTAATAGTTTTGATACTAACAGGGTAAACAGGCAGTGAACTAGAACGCCAAGCTGATTTCACCAAGTAGGACATGTTCCTGGATTAACCTCTATGTCGATCGTGGAACAACATTCCAATCAGCCATTTACCATTTATGTAAAGTTTAGGTTTACTGGTTTATGCACTTCTACATGATTGTTATCCAACTTTTATTCCCCTCTGATTTTGGGAATAATTAACAGTTATGGTTGGGTTTAGGGGTAGGGAATAGGTATGAATTACATTTTTGTACAAAAGTGATGTTCCAGGATAAACATAGATGTTAATCGAGGATCGCATCGTACTTGGCAAAATCATGACGTGCTAAAGTAGAAGTGGGTATTGGATTCTGCAGAGGTGAAGATTACATCATAGAGCCTTCCATAACCTCTCATTTTTCAGACGATCTTCAATATAAATGATTTTTAGAAGAACCACAAAGTTTTGAGTTTTAAAACTAACAGGATGTTTTTATACCACTATGAGCTCTTATGTCAAAAGATCCAGACAATTCAGATCGTTTGGGTACAACCGGGGTACTAACAAAGTGTACTTATTAAAGTAGTTAGTGAGTAAACTGCAGGATAAGCAGCATTTTAATATAGCAACATCCATGACATTTCCAATCCATCAAAAGTCCCTTTTGGAAAACTCACTTCTATTTTACGCTTTTCCATAACCATTAAATCCCTGCTGTGTAGTGAAATGAAAAGTGGCAAACTCACCTGGCATGCAAAGGATGGCCGTGAAATGAAGCTGACTGAGGTATTTGACGGTGTACGGAGTACAGTGGGTCGGCTGCAATGGACTGAGGCTGGTGCACCAGGTGGTGAGTGTGTGAGTGGCGCATGGACAGTCCATCATGGCCTTTGGCTGTAGTGGAGTAGCCCAAAGCGTTCCTCAGATACCAGTCCCGCAGGCCCTCCAGAGCCAGTGCCTTGTGTAGACTGCGGGTCGAGTCCTCGGGAGTAGGCAGAGAGAACTGAGCCGGTCTGCGGCTGAACGATGCAGCGGTGGACAGCTCAGTGTGGTGAGGGAGCAGATTGGGAATAGAGGAGGTGGTGGACGCTGATGAAGGATCATACGCAGAGAACAGCACCGCATCCTGTGGGTGCTGCTGTAAAGGGATGAAGGGTCCGCAGGATTTTGTTCTCGTCACTTTGACCCGACGGGGCTCGGCTTCTTGCCCCCGCAACAGCATTGGGCTATAGGAAGAGGGAGCGGCGGCCAGATGTAACTGCGAATGAGAGAAACCATTATAATGTGGAGGAGTACCCGAAGGAGGAGTGGAGAAGTCCGGCCAGATTCGTCCTGCTGACTGGCTTTGCGGAATCTGGACAGGTCTCTTTTGCTGTTTACCCCAAATGTAGTCCATTAAAATCTCGTTGTAACCAGAGCCACTGCTCTGTCCTCCAAGAGAGGAGCGCATGCGACCCTGGTCTTTAAATCCCATCAACTGCCTCTCTGGGCTGCCTTGGTATATCTGACGGAGCTTGCCATCAGTGAGGGACTCAGAGCTCTTGTATGGTCCAGCTCGGTTTGGCATGCCATTTCGGGGAGGTGCGGGTTCAGGAAGGCTTGAGCGGTCAAGTAGCGCCTCTGAGCTGTTGCTACGACGGGCTCGAGAGCTGTACGGGCAGCTGCGACGCTCTGACGAAGAACCCTCCAGAGATGCCAATGGGACAAACTGAGGAACATCCGGACTTCCGCACCACTGCTTTAGTGCAATGCCACCAGACACCTCCGGTCTAGCAGGAGAAGAAAGTCAGACAGTCAGAAGTTATTGGAGGTAATGAGATTTTTTTGAATGTATATCTGAATCTAAAGTGGATCTATAGTGTTAATCTACTGAGCTGAAAAAAGGCGCCTGAAACTGCACTCCTGAACTAATAGAAAGACATTAAAGTGATGCTGTCTGGAAAAATACTTTATTTTGGCACTGCATTATCCATTGCAGTAAAGCAAGAGAACGTTTGTAATAATTTTTCATTTTTTTAAATTGTTTTTATTTTCTTGTTTTTTGTATTCTTGTTTATGTAAAACACTTTGAATTTCCATTGTGTATGAAATGTGCTATATAAATAAACTTGACTTGCCTATGTGTGAAAAAACTGCAGACAAAGCAAAAAAAGAGTTCATTCAAGAATGAATAAAATAACTATTTTTTTATTATTTATCCTATTTTGTGAAGTGTATTCAAACAGTTGGGTTAGTGTGTTTTCAGGTTAGTTTGAGAAGAAAATTCAGCTTCCAATTCAATAGATTAAAAACTTCTAGTTAATTCAAAAATACCATTGCACATTATTACTGTTTTTGATTAAATAAATGAAACCTTAATGAGCTTTTTTAAATCTTTACGGCAAATCTTTGAATGATGTAAGTTTATTCTTGTATCAGACTTAGACTCAAATTTATTATCCCATTTAAGAAAATAAAAATTGCAGCAAGGTGCCGTAACAATGGTGAAATTTCATGTACACGTTAACAAAATATTACCACACAACATACATAATTTTTTTAGATTCATTTCCCTCCACGCTGGACTCCTGTAATGACCTAATGGCCACCATTATAAAAGAATGTCTAATTCTGTTTGTCCTGCAAATAGGTCCTGATAGCAGCAGCTGAAACACAGCACAATGGATGATGCGGGGTGCATAAGATACCCTAAGCTCTACAGTAAATTACCATTGGACCAGTTTGGTTAAAACCGATGATGATCTTGCCTGTCACCTTCACAAGGGTACTCAACCAGTTCTTATTTGACAAACTCAGATTACTGTGCTACAATGCAGAAAGATAAAATGGATTCAATAAATGGTTTATAAAACAGTGTCATCATAGAGGTACAAACCCGACATGATCTAAGTTTTCTTCTGAAAATAAAGTCTTTGTTGAACTTTTTTTATAGACAGCCTGGGTGTTGGGTTGAAATGTCAACATATTGTCAATGAGCCCTAGATATTTTTGTGTATTTCTGCCTTTGTAACAAACCTATTTGAAAATATCTGTGTTGCAAGTTAATACGCTCATAACTGACATCTCATCAGGTCATTACCTCACATGGACGCTGATAGGTGCGGTGCGGGACAACAGTGGTGTGGCTGGAACACTTCTGCCCTCCACATTAGATGCACTTCTCGGGAGTGAGTGGCTTGGGCTGAAGGAACATGCACACATTCCTTTGTTATAAATGTAATGTAAAGTAAACCATTTGGTCTAGTGATAATAACAGTCCTTCCACCCCCTCAGCATACCTCACAGAGCTTGAGGCAGAGTTGCGGCGAGTCCTCATCTCATAGTAAATCTCCACAGGCGATAGTTTTCTGCAGAGCCGACTGTCAGGACTGCTTGGGGCCAGACGAGGGTGAGACAGGGAGCGATGCTCAGGTGCCACACTGGGAGATGAGTCCTCTGTAAAGCACAGATGACAGGGTTGTACAACATCAGTTACCGCCTGTCATGAACAGGCCGGTGAGGACAAATCAGAGTATTGAGATGTACTTTCATTATTTCAGAATAGCCTCACCGTTGTCATGTGATGTGGAGTCTGACATCGAACTGCTCTCTGACTTCACAGTTTCCTCTTTAAATATTAGAAATGACATGCAGAGGATAGAAATGAAAAGTACAGAAAGATTAAATTCTTCTACTGCTAATAATAAAATCTTATTACAGTTTTCTTTAAAATATACACACACATATACATACGGTTGGAGTCAGAATTATTAGCTCCCCTGTATATTTTCCCCCCAATTTCTGCTTTTTTCAACACATTTCTAAATATAATAGTTTCAATATCTTATATTCAACAACTTATTTCTTTAATCTATGCCATGATGACAGTACATAAAATTTCATACTAGATGATTTTCAAGATACTAGTATTCAGCTTAAAGTGACATTTAAGGCTTAACTAGGGTAATTAGGTCAGATTTGCGTGTAATGCATTCCAAAGTAATGCGTTACTGTATTCTAATCACATTTTTGGGGAACGCAGTAATGTAATGAATTATATTTTAATTTTGTGTAATTTGATTACAGTTACTAAAGTCAATGTAAATCGCATTACTTAAGTTACAAATATAGTTTTTAGTAAAAAAATGCTTTTTAGGTCACATTTTGCTTCTTCAAGTTGAAATACAGACATTACTTTTTTCATTTAGCGTAAAAACAAAAAGAAATGCTATAAAATGCATCTATGACCAGTCTCTAAAGAACTTTCTACTGCTTTAATCTGGACCAGCAACTTCTTCAAGCACTTGAGTAGAAAGCCTTCTATGACAACACTCATCACTAAGGACGACATTGGCATCCAAAAAGCAGTCCAACAGCGGTCCAACTCTAAACTAAATTGGATGTTTGTGCAGGCACGGGAGTGTATATAATTTTTGAATGCTAAGAAAGCATAGCTGCTCATGGGGCCGTTCACATATGGCATCTTTTGCACGCACTAGCATTTTCCAGGGGAACTCAGTTGAAAACCCTGAGTCACGTGACAAAACTGTCTGATCAGCTTCATATTTTGTATGCACTATACACATTTCGGTAGGCTAATTACCTCAGACAAACACAGAACACCCAAACACTGCAGTGCTTTTTTATACTATGGATGTCAATAGTAACATGTACTCAGTTTTCTTCTAAATTGCTTCTTTTGTGTTAAAAAAGACAAACAAGTTTGCAACAAGTGAATGATGAGAGAATTTTAAAGTTTTGGACAAACTCTTTAAGTCTTTTGATCATGTCAAGCTGCTGTGATCTACCCATTGTAATGTTTCTCAGTGAATATTAAATTACTGAAAGAGCTGCAGTTTATTTTCTATTTTTATATGTTTTTATGTTTATATGTTTTATGACTTTGAGTTACTAATTTGATTACTTTTTAAATAAAGTAATGAGTAATGTAATCAAATTACAAGTTTCCAATAGTAGTCAGTAATTAGTAATCTATTACATTTTAAAATTAACTTACACAACACTGTAGGTTAATAAGGCAAGTTAAGGTAATTAGGCAAGTCAATGTATAACAAAGGTTTGTTCTGCAGACAATCAAAAAACATTGCTTAAAGTGGCTAATAAACTTGACCTTAAAATGTTTTTTAATTAAAAAGTGCCTTTATTCTAGCTGAAACAAATCAAATAAAACTTTCTCCAGGAGAACAAATATTATAGGAATTACTGTGAAAAAGTCCTTGCTCTGTTAAACTTCAATTGGGAAATATTTGAAAAAGACAAACAATTATAGAAAAGCTAATAATTGTGACTTCATATATATATATATATATATATATATATATATATATATATATATATATATATATATATATATATATATATATATATATATATATACATACATATACATACACACACACAGTGATATAAATTTTAATTTAATCCTATATATAAATTATATTTAAACGTTTGAACAGCATGGCAAAAGGCCACATTTAAAAAAAGCATTTGTTGGTGGCACTGACGTCAAAGTAAAGGCACAGTTTTCTAATCTAAACTGTTTATGTAAGCTATTTGTTTAAAGTACATAATCAAGTCATTTATAAATGTCAAAGTCTGTCGACATGTGTCTATTGTCCCTTTCAAGCAAAGGCAATGGTTTTGGATAATGAAGGGAAATGACTCAGTTACCATGCACATCCTGTTAAGCCGTTCCTAATGTATGACCTTTTTAGCAAATTACCATTTGTGCGATTTGTGCGTGTTAAACATTACCTGTATGGCATCCCCGATGAACAGTCCTCTTACTGTGCAGTGCATTTTTATCAGAATCAATGCTCCGGCGAAGGGCACCACTAAAGAGAGCCTTCATCTGCCGCCGCTGACCTGCGTCATCCTACATGTAAAAAATATATGCTCATTATTGTATTAAAAGGACAGTTCACAAAAAAATGACATTTCCCAAATGTTTACTCACACTCAAGTGGTTTCTTTCTTCTGTTGAACACAAATGAAGAAATTCTGAAGAAAACACCTATTGACATCCATAGTAGGAACAAAAAATACTATAGATGTCAAGGACTGCTGCTTTCCAACATTCTTCAAAATGTCTTCTTTTGTGTTCAAGAGCAGGGGCGGATTTAACCAATAGGCGAGGTAAGCGGCCGCTTGGGGCCCCAGGAAATCTGGGGGCTCTCAATAAATATCTAGAAGTATTAATTATACCTTTAAACTATATATAACATTGATTTCTACCATATTTTGTATGGTAAGAGTTACAAAATTTTTTTTGCATTATTAAATATTATTTAATGTACAATCGAATATAATATTATTATAATTATGTAATGTAATAATAATAATAATAATAATATTACAAAATAAAATATGCATTATGGAGCAGTCCAGCAGTAAAATGTAAATACAAGTATATTTATTATTTTTAGCTGTAAATTCATTTTAAGAAAACTAATCATTTACAATGTAGAGATTGTGTTAATTTGAAATGTCAAAAAGAAGATTGAGTGATATAAAAAACAGCAATATAAATACAATTTAAATAAAAGTAAAAGGCTGCATTTCAGGACTTGGGCCCTATGGCTGGAATTGCTTAGGGCCCCAAAATCACTAAATCTGCCCCTGTTCAAGAGAAGATAGAAACTCAAACAGGTTTATAACAAGTGGAGGATGTGTAAAGGATGACAAAATGTTCATTTTTGGGTGAACTATCCTTTTAAAGAGGTCATGACACACAAAAGTTGCCTCGATCTTTTGTCATATAAAAGGACTTTGTTCCAAAAACAACCATTCACCACTTCAAATGTCCTCATCATTATGGACAGAATTCATTTAGTTAAATTGTAAAAATGTGACATCACATGGATGCAATCATTTGCATATACACCACCTCCATAGCATCGACAATGGCATTCACTCGCTCAATGATTCACACTTCACTAGAGCAAATGTTAGCTTCATCTCACGTCACGTCGAACATAAAATGATTCATTATAAATCACTGCTGCAGTCTACAATAGATACCGTACACAGATGTGTGTTCAGTTTCTCACTTTTCCTACACACCCCAGTGTACTGATAAACAAGACAACTGAAGAGGGGAAAAAACCTTGAGCTTTGACACTTTTGGTTTGAACAGCTTGTTTGTGTCTCAGTATAGACTTCAAGAGGATGTAGGGAGGTATCAGGAAACAATGGATGGTTTATTTTTAATTGTGTGATGGATCGTTTTGAATTATTACATGTTTTTATTCAGAGCATTTGACTGAAGACTGTTTTGTAAATGAGAAACTGTGTAATGGAGAGATAGCAAAGAAAAAAACAGTCAGAATCTGACAGTTGCTGCATCCAATATTTAAGTTTTTAATAAATTTAATAATGCTTTGTTTGTGACTGACGTATTTATATGAATGACACTGTCAAACCCTTATTCTTCTGCAATAGCTGGGGGACCTTGATGCTGTTTCCTATGCAGTGACATTAGCCATTCAAAACAGTGTATATTTACTGACAAGCTTTCAAGGAACATATTAAAAATAAATCTGATTGAAGATTAATTGTGACTAAATCATGATCCAAAATAGAGGCTTGAATTTACGCAAGTTACTGTGCTACTTGAGTCCATGAGTCCAACATGCACACAGAGTTTCATTCTGATCGGCCATTGTTAACTTTGTTTAATGGCTGCTCATATTTTTTTGGCTAATATAACTTTGTATAGTATGTCACTCCACTTTGACATACACTGCATGTCAAACTTCAAGTTGATCCATCTAGTGGCTAAAATGGTAATTAAAACTCTATTAAGCATCAACACTCATTGAAACTGTTTTTTAAGACATTTTCTACTATTATAGTGCCACCTATTGCCCGATTAACTACATTTTGCATGCTTGTTTACATTCATATGCTACATTGTTCACCAAATTCTGTGATGTTTTGAGTTTTCAATGTGTTTACAGGCATGTAGGTTTATGTAGACATGTCCTTTCTGTAAATGAGCCTGTTACAGCTATCCAAAAAGGAAAGTTAAACTATTTTTCAATACATGATCTAATCAGTCCAGAGATTCATACAACACTAGTTTCATTGCGATTAATCTAAAAAACCAGGGACTAGTACGCAAAAGTAGGTTTTTCACATATTCATGTTTTTTAAATGTTTTAATGTAATAACTGTTTGAGTGACAGCAGTGGTGTTAGTGTCAAAGTGTTCATTATGAGCAGGCCTATCATACGATATGCATTCTGTATATACATATAAATACAAACATGCATGTATATATTTGAGAAAATGTTTATTTATATTTAAAAATGTAATAATGACATCTTAAAGACCTCTGTAAGATGTCATTATTACATTTTTTAAATATAAATAAACATTTTCTCAAATATATACAATGTGGTTATACCATTGGGCCATAAACATTTCCTTCTTGTTATCAAACTATTTTATAACTGTAACAAGAGGAAATTCAATCATAAAACAGCGATCATAATATTTATCAGTATGTGGCTCTTTTTGAACTCTCGAAAGCAATGAAAATTAAAAATGTAAAACAGGAAATACATTAGGACCATTGTTTTTTTACACCCCTTAAAGAGGTCTGTACAAATTATATTTAGTGCATCCGGAAAGCATTCATAACGCTTCACTTATGTTGCATTTATTTCAAAATGGATTAAATTAATTTATTTCTTCAAAATATCAATGAAGTGGCTTCACAACAACTCGGTGAATGTCCTTGAGTGGCCCAGCCTGAGCCCAGGCCTAAATCACATTGAACATCTCTGGAGAGATCAGAAAATGGCAGGAAATCAGGTGTGCCAAGCTTGTGGCATCATATTCATAAAGACTTGAGGTTGTAAATGCTGCCAAAGGTGCATCAACAAAGTACTGAGCAAAGGCTGTGAATACTCATGTACATGTGTACTTTTCAGGTTTTTTATTTCTAATAAATTTGCAACAATTTCGAAAAAAATGTTTTTTACATTGACATTATAATGTATTGTGTAGAATTGAGGAAATAAATGAATTTAATCTTTTTTTTAATAAGGCTGTAACATAAAAAAAATGTGTAAAATATGACCACTTTCCCTATGTAGTGTAAAAATATATGTAAATGTTTTGGTTTTGCATTTTTTGTTATTTTATATACTTATATTTATATATACACACAATATTTATGTACACACACAGCATTATACAAATACAAACTTTTTATTTTAAAACACTAATTAATAATAGTCTAAAAATTATACCATGACTTACATTACTTTTAAACTTTAATACTACATTTTTACAAAAGGTTTTATGAAACAGACTCACGTCTCCTTTTGAGGTGACATAAGGAGGCAATCCAGATCGGCGTTGAACAAATGGAGGTCGTTCTCCTTCTTCTAAAGGAAAATCCCGTGGAAGTTTTCCTGTGAGCTCCTGTACAGACATTGTAATTTTTACTTTGTTTCTAATCACTTCATTACAAAATATCAGACCGCTTGACGCCATTAGTTAGAACAGATTGTTCTAATAAGTACACGAAGGTCTGATTTATTTATTTATTTATATTTTTGGCAGTTCTGCCATTTGGAAAAACACAAACAGTCCTCCATATGAAGACAAATCTTTAAAATGTCACACATGAAATTAAATAATTCCCTTTCACAACAGAGAGGGAGAGAAAATGAAATATAAATAAATCATGCAGACCTAGAAACTTTGTGAAACAGCTGCGTGCACATTGCCTTCAGTGCTAAAGTCAGCATTTTGTGTTTGTTTCTTTGAGCGAGCAATATTTCATAGCAGCTGCCTTAAAGTCAAATATTGTTCCAGAGTTGAATAAAGCATCTCTCACCGCCTCCAGGAGACAGACTTGTCGCAGTTCTCCAAGTCGACTGTTCAGAAGACTCTGCAGACTCTGTTTTCGCTCCTGCAGCTCTGAGACTCGCTCTGCTTGTAGTTTGCTGTCCTGGCAGCCTTGGACATCTAAGCATGAGCATGAATTACATGAGACAGAAAGATTAAAATGTAAAACTGTTAACCTTCGGCAATATTAAAAAGCTGTTAATTAAATAGAGTTAAAAATAATAACTATTATAATCTGGAAAATAAGCAATGTTTTTAATTTTTTTGTATATTTTAAGCTTTTTTTTCCCTTCTCCCTTTTTTTGAAGATGTATTATTTTGAAAACTTAGTCAACATAATAAAAAAAAAAAATTAAATGATATATTTATACACATTTACAATGAAATGTTTGGGATTTGTAAAAATAAATATGGCTCCATACCCATTTATAACGTACGAATGGTACGAATTAAAAAACAAAATCAACTAACACAAAAAAAAAAAACTACACAAAACAATATAGTATGCATATAAACACATTTAAATATTCCACATACAGCTATAAAAATATTAGGACCACTTGAAAAGTCTGGAAATTTGGAAGCGGGTATATGCAAACAGACTTTCAATTTTCAGACAGCCAGCCCAACAGCTTAATGGTCAAATTTATTTAACTCATTATATTTTAATAACATTACGATGTTGATGCTGTAAAAAGAGCCTTACAAATTTAAACTAGTCACATTAACATTTCAGAAGTTTATCATTGTCAGAAAAACACTAGCTGTGCATGAAGCCCATTATGCGTTTAGGTTAAAAATCATTTTAGTTTTATTCTGTAAACTACTGATGAATTTTAAACAAGATTGTAGCTAATTAAACCATGTTTACATAAAACAACAAAAGGTTCCATGTTTTCAGTTATTTACAATCATCTTTGACATCATAATATCGTTTCCACTGAAGTTGACCTTTATGGGATCAAACTAAAATAAACATTTTCAATAGCTGTATATTAATATATCATGCATAAATGCTAGAGGCTGAATGACTTTAGATTTTTGAAAGATGCAAGATTGCAAAAGATGCAACTGTTTTGCAACATGCCACATTTTGCGATTTATTTGCAAGAAATATATACACATGCTATTTGACAGCTCATAACACATTGCAAAAACAAGGCAACATTACCAATGATTCATTTTAGTGCAAAACAAATGTATTGTCAACACTTTTGCTCCATTAATAATGCAACATTAGCACCCGGGTTAATTTTACCGCTAAATAAATGCAGTAACACATTGATCACTGCACATACTAGTAAGAATTTAACAATAACAGATATTTTAGTGCAGAAATAATGCAAACATCCTCAGCACACAGATTTATGTGAAGTTATTCATAACATAACGCATGAAAGACAAAGGCTATAACAGTAAGCCATATTACACTGTCAGAGACTAGCTCAGAAGCATATTTTATCACTATGACAGTGCGCGCTTACTGGCTCATCTTGGTTATCAGACGTCTCCTTGCTGCACATCTTCACCGCGTTCACTGAGGATGATGTTTACACACGCTGAGATGTTTGCGCACTGCACGGTTTTTGCGCGGATTATGATTCATTTACAAAATATGTCTGCGTCTATGCTTCGTAAAGGGCAACAGCTAATAACATTACTTTTCCAGGGTTGTGTAAACATGATTGGCTACCATATGCTCTAGGGTATTTGCATGGATTGGGTTAACTAGCATCTGTTTGATGAATTAAAGTTCACTCAAAGTTCAGGTGAATCTCTGACGCTGACATATGACAATTAACATTTTAAAAAATGACTTTAAATAATCTGAGGGCAGTTTTATTCAGTGAACCTACCGTTATGTAGAAGGCTGCCATGTAGTTCAGGTCAAACCACAAGATTTGACAACCAGTCGATGTCAATCAAAAAGCGTCACGGCAGAGCATTAAAGTCGACTAGTCTGTGCAAACCCTAATAAATACGTGATAAAATATGCTTACCAGGTGATCCTAAGCCCATGGCAGTGATCACGCGACCTTTGACCTCCATAGAACAAAATGGGAAGTCTTCTGAACTGAGCTTTCGATCAATCCTCAGCTCCTGTGGATGGATAAGACAGTAGTTCTAATGAATAAGGTGTAATGCAGTTGCAAAGGAGACTGATCTAAACACACCTCCTGTCTTATCACCTTGTAGTTTGAGTCCCTTGAGACATGTCATCCAGCGTCGAGGGCCACGTTCTGCAGTATCCCAGAGGCCTGTGGTGGGAGCCACTGTGCAACTTCTCAATTTACTGCTGAGGCTTTTGTGGAGAGGAAGAAATAAACATCCTTATTAGTAAAATACACTAATAACTTCCTGAAAGTTCCCGAAAGCCATTTGTTTTGACTTTTGTCTGTAACAAAATCCTCTAAATGATGCCATATATGATCATGCTTTGCCACAAAATGCAATTTAAGCCCATCAGAACACATTCATTATGAAAGGATAATAGTGTTTTCATATTAAATGAAAAAAGACGGTGATCATTTCCATTCTTGAATCTTTGCTGTGCCACTAAATCATTCATTATGCAGTTATATACCTCTCTTCTTACTTTCTGGAAGTTACATCATCATGTGGAGGTAATATGACCACACTGTGTGAAAGCAAGAGCCCATATCAGGTCTACTGTGGTAATCCAAGTTACTTAACAAGGTACAAGAACGTTCAAATCTAGGTTTGCAGGTTCTCTGACTGTCATGACTAAGCAGCTCATAGCCAATTAAATGCACAACTTTTAAAGAAACATAATAATCAATGTAGTACCACAATTTCATGATAATAACTTTTTTTGGCAAATCAGCTGAAATTATAAAATGTGACTTGCTAATGCTTATCTGGGTTTTTATTGTTTTGTATTTTGACACACTCTGACTTGTTTAAAAAATTTTACATGACAATTGTGTACTTAAAAAATAAAGCATTTTTCATTCGTATTTTTTAAAGTTTTGAGTTCAGTCAACAACATTGTCAAAGCAATCTCTAAAAATGCAGTATTGTGTATGCCAGGTCAGTTGGTGGCTCTGACCTTGGCAAAACTTTACACGTGTAGTCCCACACTACTGTTTTAAAACCCATTGGCAAATGTTTGCATTTTCTAGACCCCAAACATTGCTTTCTTGTGAACAAACAGGAAAAACAAATAAAATGTATTGGTTCAATGTCAAAACAACCAACTTTCAAATGTTTTTGAAGATAGACACACACTCAAAAATTATGTTTGCTGTTTGTTTTTACAAACTAATTGTTTTATGTTTCAAACTAATTGTATTGCGTAATTGTTTTATGTTCAGTCCACTTAAATTTGTAAAAATAAATGAGGTAACTTAATTCCTTCATGTTTTCCCAACACAAATCGATTGTGCTGAATATTTTTTTTGTTTGCAATAACTCTAGAATTATTATATTCTGTATATTTATTCAATCAGATTCTAATTATAACATTCAAAAGGCATCATATTTTCTGAGCACTTAATTTCAAAAGAAAAATAAAGTTTCTATTAATCCTCACCTACTCTGGCTTGTATTCTTCTGACAAAATAAGAAGCTTAGTATTAGCACTTGCGATTACTGTGTCTTTATGATGAATCCCTTCACCCCAACTCACTGTACGTTACTTTAGATGAAAGCATCTGCTAAGGCTAAAGGTAAAGGTAATAATATCTTTTAACATTTTGGTAAAAAGAAAAAAATATTAAGATATCATTAATATTTCTTCAATAACAGGCAAACAAACATCATTTCTAAACAGTGTGTTTACTAACAGGCGTGCCAAAATTTGTGTAAAAATAACATTACAGTACAGCCATCTTTCTGTGACTTTTTTTCTTTTTTTTAATATTTCCTAAACAATAAATAACAGAGCAAGGAAATTTTTTTAAAGTATTTCCTATAATATTTCCACTTCTGGAGAAAGTTTCATTTGTTTTATTTTGGCTAGAAGAAAAACAGTTTTTAATGTTTTCAAAGCCATTTTAAGGTCAATATTATTATCAGCCTTGAGCAATTTATATTTTTTTCAATAATCTACAGAACACAATAGTATCTGGATGCAGCCTTTATGATGTAAGCTGAAATTGCATCACTCAGCGATGCAATGTCAGACACAATGAACTCAAATTGAGCGAGTGACGTCACTGTGATGGGTAGGGTTAGGGGTGGGGTTAGGTGAGCCCATTAAAAAGCATTGGATGCAGCCCAGATTGCACTGCACCAGGTCTGCATCCAGACCCCTCGCACAGAACAAACCATCATTATACAATGACTTGCCTAATTACTCTAACTTGTCCAAATAACCTAGCTAAACCTTTTAAATTGCCCTTTAAGCTAAATACTAAAATTTTGAAAAATATCTAATAAAATATTATGTACTGCCATCATGGCAAAGATAAAAGAAATCAGTTGTTAGAAATAAGTTATTAAAACTATATTGTGTATAAAAATATACAGGGGGGGCAAATAATTCAGGAGGGCTAATAATTCTGACCTTAACTGTATAGACCATTTTGAGGGACGTAAACAAAAACAATGGCCCCAACTTCCCCAAGGTATTTCAGTGTACAATCCAAAAGAGCCACATGTTGACAAATAATGTTATGATAGCTGTTTTAACATTACGTTATGATTGAATTTCCTCTTGTTACAGTTATAAAATAGTTTAATAACAAGCAGGAAATGTTTATGGGCCAATGACATGACCACATTGAAATGTGTATTCATGTTACATCATATTGAGTAGGCTATGCTAAATCACAAATGAAATTTGTGAAAATTGAAATAATTCTGCTTAATTTAATGTCATAACAAAACCCTTAATTTATATTTCCAGGAATATACATTTGAAATAAATTTTCACAATATTTTTATTATTTTTATTCAGGGTCAGTGCCTTTATTAGCCTGAAAAATAAAAAAAACTTGCACATTAGTACTCACAATACCACAAATAAAGCTTTAAATATCAAATGTCACAAAGCTATTTGTTCCTGAACCATACTTGGGATATAAATCCTGCTGGCAGGACATAGCCAGAACAAGCTGAATGCATTTTTGTTTGTGAGGAAGTGGCGTAGGTCATGTGGTACAATGGGTGGCTGGGAATGCACTCAACAAAACAAGACATAAAACCACCATGTGCGTAGTAAACAACAATGAAAAGCAAGTGTAAGCATAAGGGTGTAAACACAGAGCAAACTATTCAAAACAAATAGCTGTCATAATCACTTATACAGTATGTGCAATAGAACAAATAAGATCCTTAAAAATACTATGAGCACATCTGGTGAACACATGCATGTTAACAGATATCACACATCTCGACTCTTTTAGAGAGCTGACAGAAAGCATGACGAGAGGGTAAATGCTCTGAGATCAAACCCTGACTCAAAGAGAACAACGAGAGAGAGAGAGAGAGAGAGAGAGAGAGAGAGAGAGAGAGAGAGAAAGAGAAAGAGAGAGAGAGAGAGAGAGAGAGAGAGAGAGAGAGAGAGAGAGATAAACAAGGGATTTATGGGAATTTGATGACAAAGCAGCACCCGATGTCCCAGGACAAAACATGTGGATGAGATAAAGTGGGAGACAGAGAATCAACACTTCTACTGGATGGCACTGTCTATCACAATATAATGGTACACAAAATAAAATTACACATTAAAGAAAAAAAACTCGACTATGTGCAATCATCCTATTTTTTAAATATTCATTCATTCATTCATTTTTCCTTCTGCTTAGTCCCTTTATTCATTAGGGGTCGCCACAGCGGAATGAAACGCCAACTTATCCAGCATATGTTTAACACAGTGGATGCCCTTACAGCTGCAACCCAGTACTTGGAAACATCCACACACTCATTTATATACATATATTACGCTCAATTTACTTTTCTAAATTCACCTATACCACATGTGTTTAGACTGGGGGGGAAACCGGAGCACCTATAGGTAACCTATGCAAACACAGGGAGAACATGCAATCTCCACACTGAAATGCCAACTGACCCAAGTCGTACTTGAATCAGTGACCTTCTTGCTGTGAGACAACTAACCACTGAGCCGCCTAATTAATTGTCATTTTCAAGCATTCTACCTTGGCTGCTTTACCAGGTCATCTATTACACATTCTAAATCATTTGAAATGTGATGAAATTGTAAATGATCCTGTATTATTTTCGATATTTCAATGAACACAGGTGAGAATAAGTATCCATACATTTTATGCTGAACACTTCAGGAATATACCTTTTTTACATTAGACACTTGCATTTATGGTTTTCTTTGTACATAGTCTCTTTCGTACATTTAATTTTATGTGGACAACAAAAGGGGACATCATCTTTAATCTTTGATTTTAATAAAGATTTTATTGTCCAATTTTTACGACATTGTTACTTTTGTGAAAAATACCCATTACAATTCTTGATGCAAAATCAGCAGAAAGTCTTAAATGGTTAAATGACCCTAACAGCATATCAATAGCCATCCTTAATGCTACTATTGTAAAACTCAATGAATTTTCATTGCCATGGAGGACAAAACATGACTGTAAATATCTACCAATCGATCTCTTTCTATACATTTAAAATGAGGATTATTACCCCCCTTCCTGGTAATTTTTTCCCCCAATTTCTGTTTAACGAAGAGCGGATTTTTTAAACACATTTCTAAATATAATAGTTTTAATAACTCATTTTTAAAACTGATTTATATGATCTTTACCATGATGACAGTACATAATATTTGACTAGATATATTTTCAAGATATTCAGCTTAAAATTACATTTAAGGCCTCAACTAGGTTGATTAGATTAACTAGGCAGGTTAGGGTAATTAGGCAAGTTATTGTATAAGGATGGTTTGTTCTGTGGAATATCGAAAAAGATATTGCTCCAAGGGGCTAATAGTTTTGACCTTAAAATGGTTCTTAAAAAATAAAAAGCTGCTTTTATTCTAGCCAAAACAAAACAAAAAAGACTTTCTCCAGAAGAAAAAAATATTATCAGACATACTGTGAAAATTTCCTTGCTCTGTTAAACATCATTTGGGAAATATTTTTTTTTTTTAATTCAAAGGGGGGGCTAATAATTCTGACTTCAACTGTGTATATGTACAGGTTTGGATAGCTAATTAAGTAATTTATTAACAAACAAAAAAATACGACAAAATATGTCAACAAACCTGTCAACTTCATTTTCTATTTAAAAGGCTGATCTGACTGTTAACCACTATACAATAAAACAGTGTGTGAACTGACATGTTAATGACAGCTGTGGCAGGCAGGTGAGACTGTATACACAGCTGTGGTTAATGCATATGAATATCTAATCATAATCTTATCATAATTACATCAGATCTCTCAAACAAAAAACTCTCAATAAATAACGTACAAAATCAATGTACACTTGTAAAAGTTAATGTAATGTGATGTGTGAGCTGCTACACATCACTGAGATTTTTATTTTACAGACTGTTATCACTCACAATCTACTGAACAACAAACATAAGTACAACGAAAGAAAAAAATATATTTATCACTGAGTCAAGTTTTTAAGTATGATTCGCTTGAGCTAAAGGAGAAACTTTTCGCTTCAGTGAGCAGTTTAAAGGACCTACCTTGAGCAAATTAAGTCGCCGAGAAGATATCCAGAAAAACGACAAAGGAAAAACTAGGTGCTTAATTCACTGCATGTCCGAATATATTAACACGTTGGTGTTTAAGTTATTTTTATGTACGACGTCAAAAGTTTACCGTGTGTTCTACTGCAGACGTTGCAACTCTCTCAAGCAGTAATTTCTACAAGCCCTCCAAGCAATAAGGACGAAACCATCTACACGCGTTGACGGGGGTGTGCCACTCATAAATGCCACAACAGTTAACAGAAATGAAATTGTTATATATGATAGTATTGTTTTATCTATCCAAACAATTATTCAACTGTATATAAAAATAACCTATTTGGCGATAAAAATCCAAGTTATAACAGTAGGTTATTCTAATGGTTTCGGCTGCAAAGCGGACAGGTGAGCCTGTGGCGTCCGTAACAACCATATGGTTTCTAACTTAAACGACGCAGACAAGAATGATTTACTCTAAGTGCAATACTTGAGAGTTTATGGTAAACGACTTCTTTTATCTCTTAAATGAGAAGGAGTTTATTCAACACGTGTTGAGTGTCTGCTAAAGTAAGAGTTGTGGGTCCTCAGAGTATATTTAAAGGGACAGTACACGCAAAAATTAAAATCCACTCATGATTTAAGTTACAGAAATCTTGTTTCTAAAATTGTATTTCTTTCTTCTGCACAACACTGAATACCTTTTATTTCTGAAGACGTGTAATGGATTAAACATTAAATAAATAGATAAATGAATGAAATAATGCATTAATACAGATGGTAAGTCTCACAATTAATAAAAATCACCATGACGGTATCATTAATGTAGTTCACTAAATATATTGATTGTTCTAAGACATATTATAGACAAATAGTTAAAGGTAGTTGACTAATGATGCTAATAATGTTCATTTTTTTCCACAAACCAGTCATTGTCTTTATAAAAGGTTTCAGTGAATCATCAGGAGCCTTTTATTTTGTTTCACCCATGTACGTCTGTTATGTTTTTGACTCTCAATCAAAGTGATGGTAGCACTTGATTTACATTTTATGAATCACCAAGGATCAAGATTTTCCAACTAATATCTTTACTGTATAGTAAAGAAAAAATTCAGCTACATTATTTCAGTAAAATATATTTTAAAATAAATAAAAAGTGTAGAGTTTAAATGAGAACTTGCCTTGTTTTATATGAGCTACTTCTTTACGTCAACAGTCATGTGGTCAAACAAACGTTAAGTGTCAGCGGTGTTTACTTAGCAAGTTACTGACCTCGGCATCCAGCATTCTTCTTAACTTTCCTCTGTGCTTTGGGAGAGCAACTGTGACAATTTAAGTAATTATTTTGTCTCAGTCTGTGTAAATTCAAGTGAAAACGTTACTAAATAGTCACACAAAGAAAACAGGGAACATAAAATGAGCTCACAAGTTGTCTAAAGTAACACCTTGAACACTTGTTACTATGTGCAAGGTTTTCCACACCTCCATCTGCTATCTGCAATTCTTATTTATAGACTAAAATTCTGGCAAGGAAAATAGCTGAATTCATGCAAAATGTCCACCTTGTAATATAGTTACCTTTCCTTATGCATAAGCGCTCTCATAGTAAATGAAATGACCAGAATAACATGAACTGGCTGGGAACATGCCACCTGGAAATTTATGACACACTTTTCCTCCACATGACAGCATGGTGAATTGCTATAGCAGTGGGATCTGATGCTATTTGTGAGCATGAGACCTTATTGTAGAAATTAGAGGGGCTGAGATTAGCGCTTGGGGGCAAAGTGCTTTCTCAAAGCAGACAAAGGCAATTCCAAGGACTTGTCATGACCTGTCTCTCATTTGCACTGCCCTGTTTTAGCACACCAATAGGACTCTGCCATATAAAGCATTGGAGGATTACTGCTTGGAGATTACGCTCCTTCACGCTTTCCTTTTTTTTCTGGCCATTGCATCACTTTGGAGTTCAAAATACAACAGATAATGAAGAGGATTTCTAGGACATCAACAAAATGATTTGAGAATTATCTGATGGCCCATGATATGAAAGCTTATTTTATACATGTTGTTATAATAATAATTATGTGTATTTCTGTTTTTGTTGTCATAATTATATTGAGAGAGATTTTTAAAAAGCAAGTATAGTATAATTATTATAATTATTAATTATCAATTATGGTTAATTATGGTTAATTTTCAACCATGATTTTTTAAAACTGTCAAATATAAACAAATCTAAATTCATAATTTATCATTATTCATAGTTAAGATCTAGCAATCTTAAGCTTAAATGTCAAAATAGTGACTGTTTCCTCAGAACTGTTGCTTTTTTGCTCATGCTGTAGATTTCTGATCCCACAAATCTGACTTTTTACTTGCAATTCAGAAAAAAAACTAATAAACGCAGGTTTGTAAAGTGGAAATGAGTTTTGTTTTTTTTTGCTCAATTCTGCATTTGGATATCTCACATCCAATTTTATCTTGGATATCTGCGCTCATTTCTTGCTTTATTTCTTTATTTCTCACACTTCTGATAAAATTTAGTTGCTTACTGTCCATCCATCCATTCATTCATTCATTTATTCATTAATTCATTCATTCTCCTTTAACTTACTACTTTACATATTAGGGGTTGCCACAGCGAAATAAACCACCAATTATTTTAGCTTATGTTTTATACAGCGGATGCTCTTCCAGCCACAACCCAGTACTGGAAAACTTGTTTACAATTATAATATTTTTTATTGTTTAAAATTATTATTATTATTATTATGCTGTTTCCTTATTTTAATATTTACCAAGGCCTTAGCCAGCCTGGTGAAAAAGGTGGTTCTTTTTTCTTAATAACAATTTGGCTCATTTTCTATTTAATTATGAGGTTTAAAAACTGCATTTTCAGCTCTATTTTTTGCTGGATTAGCTTGTCAGATGGTCATCATCATGTCACCACATGTTTTGATGTACCAATAACATTTCCCAAAGATTTAGACTAAAGAAATATAAAAACAATACTTATATTTTAAATACAAATATATTACATCATATATCAATAGAAAAAATAGGAATCTGTTAAAGTTTTAAATTAAAAACAAGCCTATTGTCATTTATTAGGCAAATAATAAACTGACCAGCACATTCAACCTTCCTCAGTCAGAACTAATTTGTCGCCCCATAGATATTTTTAGATATTTTATACTATTTATGGTGACATAGCACCATATGGTGACTAGCATTTTATAAGTAAAAGGCATAATTGAGGACACATTTATGTTGAGAGTCTCAAAAGCAACTTGATTATAATTATCAATAACTACAGTTTAAGGCAGGTTAAATTAATAAAATAATTTTAATACACAGAATGAATGATTCATTGGATTTAACCTAAAAAATTAAGGTAAGTGTTTGCAAACAATTTATATGGGCTGAATTCAAACAAACAAATTTAGTTATGTTCAGCTTAATTTGTTTCATTTTAGCCCATATAAACTGTTTGCAACCACCTTAGTTTGCAACTTACCTTTAGTAAAATCCAGCGAATCATTAGTTTTTCAGTGTAATGAGCATAAACATTAAAGATGCAGCATTTTGTATTCCTTTAAGATTGATCAGCAACCCTATAACAATAGATTGTGAGCAAAGTTGTCAAAACTAATCTGAAAGACCCTTAATGGAGAGCAAAACTAAAAATCAAAGACTGTTTGTGGAGTACAATGAAATATGGTGTGACCAGCAGTGATTCTCCCTCTTTACAGCTGCTGTCCTGCAAACCTCTGCTGTCCCGCGCTTTGATCTCCGCAGGTCAGGTTACAAGGGTCAGAAAACAACCACTATGAGGTTTTAACAGCTACAAGATCAAGCCCTGCACTCTTTAAGATCTTTATGGGTATGCTGTAATCAGATATTCTGCTCTTCATACTTGCAGCCTTGTGAATTACATTCAGTAAATGTGATGATACAAGAAATACATTAATAACAAAGCAATTAAAACTAGGAACATTCTCTCTCAAGGACCAGTCCTAGTTTCTAAATTTGAAACAATAATATTAGTCCAAACCACAACTAACAATAACAACACTGACAGAATTTATCTTTGAAATCAAGATTCATTTTTTCTGATGAAATCCCAGACAAAGAGCTCAAGTATTTAAAAAAATAATGCAGCATGCTAATACTTAAAATATGCAGATTTCATCTATTTATCCAAATCTTATTTCTTGTTCTTAAAGCGAACGTTCATAAAAGAGCACCTTGTAGTACTTTTTTTCTGTGGAAAGAAAATAATCAAAGACTGTGGAGCTAAAAACAATATTGACTCTAACTGACTTTCATTGAAACATTATTGTTTTTCCAAAATATCTACCTTTGGTTTCCACATGAGAAAGCACCTCATGTTGTTTTACAACAACTGTCTGTGGTAAATATCTGAAGAAGAAGCATATATATATATATATATATATATATATATATATATATATATATATATATATATATATATATATATATATATATATATATATATATATATATATATATATACAGTTGAAACCAGAAGTTTACATGCACTGTATAAAAAGGCACATAACCATTTAAAAGATAAGTCAGATGTTAATGAGACTAAACTTTTTCTCTTTTAGGTAAATTAGGATTATCACATTTGTTTCTGTTATACTTAATAGCAGAATGATGAGAGAGATATTTTTTGAGAAAATGTTATACCTTTTCCTGAAAGTGAAGTTTACATACAATAAGATTATTATGCCTCTGAAAAACTTAGATGATTGTGTGAAGGTTTTGGAAGTTTCTGATTGGCTAATTGACAACATTTGAGTTAATTGGAGGCACAACTGTAGAATAGTATTTAAGGAAAACCTCAAACAAACTGCTTCCTTGTGTGACAACATGGGAAAATAAACAAGCCAGAATCAATTAGCTAAATTACTGTCAAAAATAATAATTTTTGGAGACATGTCCTGTGGTCTGATGGAACTAAGATTGAACATCAGTTTGGCCATAATGACCAATGCTACATTTGGAGGACAAACGGGAAAGCTTACAAGCCTAGGAACACCACCCCAACTGTGAAGTATGGGGCGGCAGCATCATGTAGTGGGGCTGTTTTGCTGCAGGAGAGACTGGTCTACTTCACAGTTTAGATGTCATCATAAAAATAGAACATTATGTAGAAATACTGAAGCAACATCTCAAGACATCAGCCGGGAAATTAAAACTTGGCCACAAATGGGTCTTTCAAACAGACCAGGACCCTAAGCATGCTGCCAAATTAGTTAAAATGTGCTTTAATGACAACAGAGTTAATGTTTTGGAGCGGCCATCACAAAGCCCTGATCTCAATCCTATAGAAAATTTGTGGGCAGAGTTGAAAAAGCTTGTGCGAGCAAGACCAACAAATCTAACTTACAAATCTTACACCAATTTTGTCAAGAAGAATGGGCCAAAATTCCTTCAAACTATTGTGAAAAGCTTCTGGAAGGATACCCAAAACATTTGACCAAAGTTATACAATTTAAAAAGCAAAGCTAAAAAAAAAAAAAAGGAAATGTATGTAAACTTCTGATTGTCTATAAATTAATAAAAAATTCTCAAAAAAAAATATCTTGATATTCTGTAATTTAGCAAATGTAAATCATTTAGGTAATCCTAACGGACCTAAAATAGTAAATATTTAGTATGATTTCATTTTTTTAAATGGCTATGTTTTTGGAGTGTATGTAAACTTTTGGTTTCAACTGTACATCTATAGAAATAAATGAGACCACAGGAGACCACATAAAAATTCTCTGGATTTATGAATTATACTGTTTGAGTTAGGGTTGCACAATATATCATTTTAGCATTGATATTGAAACGTGTGTCCACAATAGTCACATCATAGGATAAAAACCAACAATACTGATACTAACATCTAAAAAAACTTTATTTTCATTTCACGGGACCTTTAACTTAATTCCTTCATGTGGAACCCACCCTTTTTACAGTGTAGTTTCTCAATCTACAGACTTTTCTAAATAAAAACTGATTGAGTTTGTTCATGAAGTGAGCAGCACTGCACTGCAAAACATCAGAGCACTACAAATCCCTCCTACAACAGTGGAATGGAGGCTTAAATTTGTGTTGTTTCTGCCCGAGTAATTGCCTCTAACTCCTCTTTCTTGTCCACCCAAAGACGGAATTCTTTCCTCTCTGTTTTCTTTACTACTGGATAAACAAAGACAAAACAGACAGTCAGCAACAAAGCTGACCACAGCTTGGCAACACTGTGGTAAATCCCTCTGTGAAAACATGTCCGTTTCACAGCCTTGCTGGGGTGTGGACTTTGTTTTGCCACCTAAGACCCTGTCTTGGGGTCAGACAGAATCGTAGCTGGACAGAAAACAGAAAGACTTTTGTTTGGACACTAATACTCACACCCTGCACTGTAATTTGTGGTCATGACTTGAAATAGTCTGTCATCATCCTGACATAAAACTCATGTTGCTCTAAACCTGTGTGACGTCTTTTGATGTGTGAAGTGTGTAAGAAGATATTTAAAAATAATTCAATTGTTCCAAATAGAAAAGATTAGGTATAAAGTTTGGGGTAATACCGAACAAATGTGACACTATTTGACGACCCTTTCCCTCACATTTTAAAAATGAATGAATAAAAAAATATTAGCCTGGTTATGAATGGAGTGCACAGAGAAAATATGCATGTTTATGTTTTTTAATTAATTAATTATTTTTAAAATTATCTTTTTTTTTTGTTGTATTTATATATATTTCCATATTGCAGTAATGCGTGTTACTTTTATCTATGTTATTTTATCTTTATTATAATAAAAGAAAATTATTGGTGTTTTATGTGTTTATATTGTTCTTGATGCAATAATATATAACTGTACTGTTTAATTCAGATAGAAAGAAAATGTGAACTAAATTTTTTTCTGCCGATAGATTGGAACAGTATATGTCTTGTGATTCTTTGTATTTAATACTGTAATGAATGAAACAGAGGTAAACTAAAACATTATTAAATTGTTAATATGATGAATGTCAGCTGGGGTTATTGTTTCATAAATAGGAAACACAACTATGATATTATTGGTAAATTGATGTCAACTATATAAAAAATTTTTTGATCCACATAAATAGCTAAAAATGCAGTATTATGCATGCCAGCCATACCTGCAGGTGGCGATGTGACTTTGTAAAAGAACCTTATGCTTCTGTGCACATTTCGTCCTAAAGATGTGTTAATTGTCATGTGATGATTTTGTAGTTATGATGTTCTGAAATATTTGTTCAACAAATTCAGTTTGTAGACAATAACATACATGCTACAATGACTCACCAGAAAGAAATGAAATAAACAATATATTTTACCTGCATTACGTAGATTTTAAAGCATATTTAACATGTTAATTTAGCTAAAAATTACAATTCTGTTATTGATTACTCACTCCCATGTCATTCCAATGCCCTGAGAGTTTTGTTCATCTTCAGATAACAAATTAATATTAAAAGCTCCAAGAACATTTCTGTTTGGCAAAAAAAAAAAAAAAAACAGGAGAGAATATATAGGCTGAAAATCATATTTACAGTTTTTTTGCCGCACAAAAGTGTTCATGGATCTTATGATTACAGTTGAAGTCACATGGAATGTTTTGACCTTTTCTGGACTTCTCTGGACTGTTGCTGTCTATTGAAGATGTGAGAGCTATCTGATTTAAACTATTTTCATTTGTGATCTGAAGATGAACAAAGGTCTCTGGGCTTTGTAACAACATGATGGTGGATAATTTATAACAGAATTTCACTGCTCATTTAATTTTTATTTTAAATTGTGTGTGTGTGTGTGTGTGCGTGTGTGTGTGTGTGTGTGGGGGGGGTTTCCTAGTACTGGGTTGTGGTTGGAAGGGGATCCGCTGTGTAAAGCAAATGCTGGAATAAGTTGGAGGTTCATTCCGCTGTTGCGACCTCTAGTGAAGAGACTAAGCCAAAGGAAAAAGAATGAATGAATGAAGGTTTATGTGAAATCAAAATGTATTAATTTTCTTTAGCTAGTGCACATTGTTATTCTGTAGTTGGACAATTAATCCCTGCTAATAAATGTTTGTTTGAAGAATCTCAACTCTTTTTTTTTTGTGGACGTTTAAATCAGGTTTATTTTGTACATTAACATAAAGGATATCCATCCAACAGTGGATATTAACGTGTATGCTGTTACATTTGCTGTGCAAAAACAGTGAAAAGTTAAATTCGCACGCTGTGTGTGTGTGTGTGCGCGTGAACTTTGTAACAACATTGTGTGTGACTCATCATTGCAGAAAGGCTTAAATTAACTCCACAACAAATACATCAAATAATCATTGGGAAAGTTCTTACTGTAGTATTTCTCGCAAACGTTACGTGAGATCTGTTTCCTTCATGTCTGTCACTGTGCTGTTTATCGAACTCAGGCAGAGACTGAGGCACACTCTGATGTGGGAACAGTGGGCAGGGAGAACTAGAGTTAAAGGCACAGCCAACAATAACAGCTACAGTGTGTTTAGAGCAGAAAACTCCAAACTTCTGAAAAGTTTAATAAATCTGATGGGTGATTTGAACTAAAACTTTAGACACATTCTGGAGACAGAAAAGACTCAACTTAAATCTTGAAAAAGGGGTAAATACGTGCCCTTTAAGAGTAAATCACAAAGATTTTTTTTACTTTAGCGATGAAAATAAAATATAAAATCTTTTCGCACAGACGCACTCAAAGCCTCTCACAAGAAAAGTGTCAGAAAGTGAACAAAATAAGACAGATTTAAATGCTAGGTGTAAACAGTAATGTGTCTCCCTCATCTACTTCTGTTCCAGTTGACCAAAACACATCATAACACCAGGTGTAGTTACAAAAATCACTTCCTAACCATCAAAAATACTTCAAATCACAGCCTTCAAGCTAAAATACAACAAAAAGAGATGTTCCCCTTGTATTCCCAGTATGAGTCTTTTGTGTTTGCTTGTGCACACATGGCTACAACATCAAGACACAATCGACTCAGTTTGAACTCTTTATTGCTGTCGTACCCTGGAGACGGAGGAGCTCCAAACAGGAGAGATCTGCTGAAAATACATTCTTGACAGTGTCAGACGGAGCACGAAATCCGCGCTTTGCAAAGCAGAGTGACTCAGAGTCTAGACACTTGAAACCACACTCTTCATCCACGGCTCGGAGCGAATACTATGAGACGTGAGTGAAGAGCTTCAATTACAGATGCGCAGATCATTATGTGCCATGAGAGGCGCAATCTGATGTCTCATTTAAATCAATAGGCAAATCTGAAGATTGCCATACAAATTAGCCTTTATGATGTGGGCTGGGTGAAATTAGTGTTGTAAATCAAAAGCAAAATGACATACATGATGCTACACCTCCACAAAACTTGGCATTTGAGTGCTTTATGCCCAGCTGTGGGTCAGTGTTAATGCTAACTAAACATACAGTGGCCAAATGTGATGTGCAGCCCAAAACTACGCCTTTGACCTTTTTTAAAACATATTGATTTCATGTGTTTTTTCAGAGATTTTCAGAGCATATGTAATATATGTATGCTAGATTTAATGTGAGAGAACGTGTTTACTGAGGAATGCATTAATGAAAGGCCACTAATCAAATACAAGAGAGATTTTGCTTCGGCTTAGTCCTTCTATTCAGGGTTGCCACAGCGGAATGAACTGCTAACTTATCCAGCATATGTTTTACACAGCAGATGCTCTTACATCTGTAACCCAGAACTAGAAAACATCCATACACACTCATGCACAATCATACACTCTGGCCTATTTAGTTTATTCAATTCACCTATAGTGCATGTATTTGAACTTTGGGGGAAACCAGAGCACCAGAAGAAAATGCACGCGAACACTGGGAAAACATGCTAACTCCATACCGAAATGCTAACTGACCCAGCCGGGACTCAAACCAGCAACATTCTTGCTGTGAGGCGACAGTGCAAACCACTGAGCCACCGTGTCACCCATGCGAGAACCAGCAAAATATTAATAACTGATTATACTGTACTCAATGTTTATTTTTTATATCCTCTATCCAGTTTTTGTTTTAATATGCTGCATGATAAACCTATATTATGGTCAGCTTTAGCATTTTGTGCCACTTACTTTCAACAGTTAAAGTAAGTTAAAACAAAATAATAACTGAAGATACTAAATAAAAGCTAATAACAGGTACAGATATCTCATTCATAAAATATTGGTAAATACAATAGCAGTATTTAAAAGTCTATAATAACACTGAGGTAAACAATAATAAAGTCAAACAAACAAAGATGATATCAGCTTGGCACATTTGAATGTTGGAGATGAAAATCTTGGAATCTTCTAAATAAATACCATGAAGAATATACATGCAAAATATACTCCCTGACAAAAGTCCTGTCGCCTATCCAAGGTTTAGGAACAGTAAACAATAACGACTCTTATCATTTGGTATCAGCAGTGGCTTATATGAAAGGCAAAGGCCTCTAGATTACGCTTATTTCACCAAAACAAAATATGATCGTGCTTTGATTTTTAATTTTTTAATTAGGACAGTAAGGTCTGACTTTGCTTAGACAAAAGTCATGTCACTTAACAGAAATAATGTTCAGTATAGAATATAAAGTCATGCTGCAGTAGAAAAAGAATTAATATTGTGTTTGACTCCCGTAAGCTTGGACGACTGCATCCATACATCTCTGCAATAACTCAAATAACGTATTAATAAAGTCATCTGGAATGGTGAAGAAAGCGTTCTTGCAGGATTCCTCAAGATTCTTTGGACTCATCTTCAATGCCTCCTCATTCATATTAACCTAGACATGCTCAATAATGTTCATTTCTGGTGACTGGGCTGGCCGATCTTGGAGCACCTTGACCTTCTTTGATTTCAGGATCTTTGATATGGAGGCTGAAGTATGAGAATGAGCACTATCCTGCTGAAGAATTTGCCCTCTCCTGGTGGTTTGTAATGAAATGGGCAGCACAAATGTCTTAATACCTCGGGCTGTTGATGTTGCCATCCAATCTGCAGATCTTTACCAAATGTAACACCAAACCATGATTTTTTTCAGGTACTGTGGCACTTTTGCTAAATCCTCAGGTATTGTTTTAAGCCTGCTATTACCACACACTATTAAAATGACGTGGAATGTTAATAAAACCCATTTTTATGTAAAAAACACGACTAACCGCTGACAGAATAGAGAAAAACTAAGACTTGATTCACTGTCATTTGTGTAATAAGCTGCTAAAACAATCTTATTTAAGTCTTCTAGAATTTCTGTTGCGACGCTTGTAATACGAATTTCGATAGTGAACGACTCAGTGTTTACGAATCGGTTCAACGACTCGCTCAAAACACATATGTAAGCGTACTACTACGCTTCATAACATTACAGAAACTGTATGCATATAATGCCCAATAATATGCCAAAGCGTCACCTTGTCACATTCTGGCGATGTAACTTAAGGTAATGGTCACTGAACGGATCCTTAAAGAAGATTCGAAAGAGCCGAATCGCCAAAACGAATCAAACTGGTCCAGCGTATGTAGTATCGCATTATCGATTAGAGTGACTAATCCGAAAGAACACATGCATATCCACACGACACATTTACTGTTAAATCAATCTCAGCATACGGATAACAGGTGACTGTTTTGCATTAACCCATCGCGTAGCAACATCATCCTACAAAAAAAGTCACGCGCTACGCTTCATCAGCACAACTACATGCTGTATGAATGAGGCGCGCATTATACAGTATAAACGATGATTTACAAGGACAAGGTATAATAATACAACACGACACCAAAAAGCCATCTGACAGGACAGGACATTCTCCTCATGCGTCCCTGCATTTAAGCAGCACATGCGTTATCTGCAATATCACACACACACACACACACACACATAAAGCAAGGAACATTGATACGTCATATATGATTTACAAAAAGATTATCTGTGTGAGAAAACGCGATGTTTGAGAGAAGATTTGCTCAGAAAAAAACATGCACACGGACCTGCGATGCCAATTAATATTCATCTGCGGCTCTTCTCTCCTCAGTCACATCCTTCCTCTCCTTCATGCATAGCACATCCAGCCTGCCTGCATCGCTCATATTACAACATCTTCTGTCATATTTCAGCATCCAGCCTGGTTATAAGGAGTAAAGGGCTGCTGTCACACCTCTGGAAGGAGACTGGCAAACAGGGAAGAGCAACACGCATCCACTTGTCTGATTAACTCTTTCAGCGTCGCCCGTTTAAAGAGGCTCACTAAGAACACAGAGGCTGGACAGAGGTTTGCCTTGCTTTTATTTAGGAGGTTAACGGTTATATTGGCATGACAAATGCAACATTCCAGTGAGTTTTCACTGTGATTATTAATAATTGTTATTTTAAAACTGCATTTTATTAACAGTATAATGAAAATAATCTTTATTTAAAATTCAACTTTGCGCGAGCTGCTTACAGTGGTGCGGGTGCACTGTGTTATGGCGCCCCCTTTGGCGCATGCGTGTAATGCATGTTTGATCCATGATACCGCAGGAGAATTAACATGTTGACGCTGCAGCAACTACTTAATTAAGCGAGAGATCTTTAATTCTATAACTTTTTGAAGTGTTTCAATCATTATTTAGCGAGGTCTTGTTATAATAAAACACACTAACATATGTAAACACAAACATATGCATTTAAACTTGTATTTATTTATTTATTTATTTATTTATATTTAAATATGCATATAAAGACTCAAGATTATACATAAACAATAAAATATTTACATTATAAAACACGGACATGGCGTCGGGGTGGTGCAGTGGGTAGCACGATCGCCTCACAGCAAGAAGGTCACTGGTTCGAGCCCCTGCTAGGTCAGTTGGCATTTCTGAGTTTATAAAAATGCTGTAAATTCAATTGCAGCAAAATGCTGTGAATAAAATTACAGCACCACTACTGTAAAAAATACAGTAACTGGCCGACAACCCTGCTGCTTACTGTAAAATCTACAGGGAATATTTGTTATTTACAGTATTTTTTACAACTACTGTATTTTTATACAGTAAAATACTGGAATGTCTGTGTAAATTGTGCAAATTTAAAATGTAAATTTTAAAGAGTTGTTTTGCAAAGTATTAAATCCTTTAGCTCTAAACAATTTAAATGCACATGGTGTTGTTAAAAACAATTCCATCATCGATTATTTATATTATTTATATGTATAAAAAAACTCACGTTAGCTTGACGGTTATTTAAACGTTTATTTAAAACATACATTTAACATTTTTTTCACACGTGAGTTAATAGACGTGTACAAAAAATCAGCTCCAAATACTGTTTGATCACTGGAGCCTCCATAAGAGTTCCAAGAAACAAAGAGGAAAACATATTAGATAAAGTACAACACAATAAACAGACAGAAAGATGTCAGATACAGACAGATGGAGAGATCACAAATGCAGACAGATGGAGAGATGACAGATACAGACAGATGGAGAGATCACAAATGCAGACAGATGGAGAGATGACAGATACAGACAGATGGAGAGATCACAAATGCAGACAGATGGAGAGATGACAGATACAGACAGATGGAGAGATCACAAATGCAGACAGATGGAGAGATGACAGATACAGACAGATGGAGAGATGACAGATGGAGAGATGACAGATACAGACAGACAGATGGAGAGATGACAGATACAGACAGATGGAGAGATGACAAATACAGACAGATGGAGAGATGACAAATACAGACAGACAGATGGAGAGATCACAAATACAGACAGATGGAGAGATGACATATACAGACAGATGGAGAGATCACAAATACAGACAGATGGAGAAATGACAAATACAGACAGATGGAGAGATGACAGATGGAGAGATGACAGATACAGACAGATGGAGAGATGACAGATACAGACAGACAGATGGAGAGATGACAGATACAGACAGATGGAGAGATGACAGATACAGACAGATGGAGAGATGACAAATACAGACAGATGGAGAGATGACAAATACAGACAGACAGATGGAGAGATGACAGATACAGACAGACAGATGGAGAGATGACAGATACAGACAGACAGATGGAGAGATGACAGATACAGACAGACAGATGGAGAGATGACAGATACAGACAGACAGATGGAGAGATGACAGATACAGACAGACAGATGGAGAGATGACAGATACAGACAGACAGATGGAGAGATGACAAATACAGACAGATGGAGAGATGACAGATACAGACAGATGGAGAGATGACAGATACAGACAGATGGAGAGATGACAGATACAGACAGATGGAGAGATGACAGATACAGACAGATGGAGAGATGACAGATACAGACAGATGGAGAGATGACAGATACAGACAGATGGAGAGATGACAGATACAGACAGATGGAGAGATGACAGATACAGACAGACAGATGGAGAGATGACAGATACAGACAGACAGATGGAGAGATGACAGATACAGACAGACAGATGGAGAGATGACAGATACAGACAGATGGAGAGATGACAGATACAGACAGATGGAGAGATGACAGATGCAGACAGACAGATGGAGAGATGACAAATACAGACAGATGGAGAGATGACAGATACAGACAGATGGAGAGATGACAGATACAGACAGATGGAGAGATGACAGATACAGACAGATGGAGAGATCACAGATACAGACAGATGGAGAGATGACAAATACAGACAGATGGAGAGATGACAGATACAGACAGATGGAGAGATCACAAATACAGACAGATGGAGAGATGACAGATACAGACAGATGGAGAGATCACAGATACAGACAGATGGAGAGATGACAAATACAGACAGATGGAGAGATGACAGATACAGACAGATGGAGAGATGACAGATACAGACAGATGGAGAGATCACAAATACAGACAGATGGAGAGATCACAGATACAGACAGATGGAGAGATGACAAATACAGACAGATGGAGAGATGACAGATACAGACAGATGGAGAGATGACAGATACAGACAGATGGAGAGATGACAGATACAGACAGATGGAGAGATCACAGATACAGACAGATGGAGAAATGACAGATACAGACAGATGGAGAGATGACAGATACAGACAGATGGAGAGATGTCAGATACAGACAGATGGAGAGATCACAGATACAGACAGATGGAGAGATGACAGATACAGACAGATGGAGAGATGACAAATACAGACAGATGGAGAGATGACAGATACAGACAGATGGAGAGATGACAGATACAGACAGATGGAGAGATCACAGATACAGACAGATGGAGAGATGACAGATACAGACAGATGGAGAGATGACAAATACAGACAGATGGAGAGATCACAGATACAGACAGATGGAGAGATGACAAATACAGACAGATGGAGAGATGACAAATACAGACAGAAAGATGGAGAGATGACAGATACAGACAGACAGATGGAGAGATGACAGATACAGACAGACAGATGGAGAGATGACAGATACAGACAGACAGATGGAGAGATGACAGATACAGACAGACAGATGGAGAGATGACAGATACAGACAGACAGATGGAGAGAACCGAGACTGCTTCAGATCATGAAGCAGATCAATGTTGATCTTTCTTTCGAGCTGTCAGTGTGGAAATGAACAAAACAACAGGCCTAACACAACATATTATAAGATTCAGTTTGGAAAAATTATCAGATGGTAACTTCGGTCAATGGGCGAGGCAGTGGCGCAGTAGGTAGTGCTGTCGCCTCACAGCAAGAAGGTCGCTGGGTCGCTGGTTCGAACCTCAGCTCAGTTGGTGTTTCTGTGTGGAGTGTGCATGTTCTCCCTGCCTTCGCGTGGGTTTCCTCCGGGTGCTCCGGTTTCCCCCACAGTTCAAAGACATGCGGTACAGGTGAATTGGGTAGGCTAAATTGTCCGCAGTGTATGAGTGTGTGTGAATGTAAGTGTGGATGTTTCCCAGAGATGGGTTGCGGCTGGAAGGGCATCCGCTGTGTAAAAACTTGCTGTATAAGTTGGCGGTTCCTTCCGCTGTGGCGACCCCGGATTAATAAAGGGAATAAGCCGACAAGAAAATGAATGAATGAATGAACTTCGGTCAATTTTCCTAATGGATAAACAGCTCTCGGGAATATTTCAGCATGCTTACACTTTTGTATTAGACATGAAACGCACATTTACTGGTAGGAATGACATTTCGCCCTACTCATCATTTTCTCTTCGTATAATCGTGTTTATGGCTATTACACAATCATAATACAATGTGATATAGCCTGGGTCGTTAGTTCACTGCATTGTATTGTTTTCTCACTACAACCGATCTGCTCAATCGAGCAATGACCATCTCATTCAGGTGATCTCGGACTGATTTATTTGGCGCGGAAGCGAGCGCGATTGCTGGATTGGATTTACATATGCCAAACAAACCGCTCAAAAGAGGGAAACAAGACAGATTCCAAAACAAAAGTCTATGTATGTGTGAAAGATTGTATTTGCACGCAATTGACAGACAGTCGCAGCCAAACTTTTGTGACAAGGCAGCACTGGCCCGATTGGGTCAATAACATTCTGTATACTATCGGGCAGTCCTTATTGTCGAGCCCCCTAAGATATATATATATATATATATATATATATATATATATATATATATATATATATATATATATATATATATATATATATATATATATAAAATATATATATATATATATATATATATATATATATATATATATATATATATATATATATATATATATACATATATATATACACACACACACACACACACACACACACACACACACACACACACACACACACACATACATACAGCATACAGTTAAAGTCAGAATTATTAGCCCTCTTAGAATTTTTTTCTCCTTTTTTTAATATTTTCCATTGATGTTTAAAACAGAGCAAGAATATTTTCACAGTATGTCTGATAATATTTTTTTTCTGGACAAAGTCTTATTTGTTTTATTTCGGCTAGAATAAAAGCAGTTTTTAATTTTTTAAACACTTTAATAGCCTTTTTTTAGCCCCTTTTTTTAGCCCCTTTAAGCTATATATTTGCTCGAAAGTCTACAGAACAAACCATCATTATACAATAATTTGGCTATGTAAGGTCCGGCCAGCTGGTACAATTGAGGTGTCCACTGGTGGATGAAGGTTCAATGCCTGTTCCGTCTTTCCAGTGCACAATGTTGAATTACTTTGAATTTAACTCATATCTGACTCCAATTTGAATATGAGGTTGTTAAGAATATGAATATATTTATCCTCGTTTTATCTGACTCCAATCAAAAAACATTAAGAAGATTATATCAATATATAATTTAGATAATTGTTTGAACCTTTTGTCTTCACTCGTAACTATTACATTTGTTCATTTGGGTGCTCATGTCACTCAGAGAGATCGCCCCGCCCTCACAGTCACACTCTTGTCAGTCTTGAATACTAAACAGAGGTAGATGACTACTACTTTTAGATGGCCGCTTACATACTTGCTCATTCTAAAGTATTTTTAATTAGTTCTCATTAGATGTACACCCTTGAGTAAAGACAATATCATTTCCAATCAGAGGTTAGGGCCATTATTATAAATGTAACCGACTACTGTACTTTATAATAATTTTGGCTTCATTAAGCCCATGGTTTCCTATATGAGCTTAATTTAGAATAACATTACTTTCAAACAAAGGTCGGGTGGGTACCCAATCTAGGTTAGTCGTGCAACCCCTTGTCGTCCTAGACAGAAGTTAACGCCCTTTCCACCTAAGTACACTTGAATCAATATCAAGAGTCAGTCGGATCCCTAAAATACAATTAGTGTGCCCAATACTCCATCTCAAATGGATTTTAGTCCGTCTACTGACCTGACACATGCGGAAACAAGGATACAGTGTAATCTACTGGAAAGAATAATTACAGAGTAAGCAAAATATGTTCAAACATAACAATTTATTAGCCAGGTAAATGTGTATTATGCCAATTCATTTAGTCAATTCATAAACGATCAATACAAGACATCAAATTATCAAAGATAAATTCAAGATTAAAAGATGCATACCTGACTTCAAAATATACATAACCATAATAGAGCTCCATATTATGGGCTGATCTGGATAGCAGAAACGCGCCGAACATTTTAGAAACTTTCCCTTAAGTAGTAAATCCAAGAATCCCCTCAATGAAAAGGGTGTGTGAATAACAAAAGGCATTTGCATTCAGTGGAAGAGTTTCTGCTTATAGAAGAAGGCACACCCTTCACAGTGGTTCAAAAGATACCTGAAGTTATATATTGTCTTGATTATGTCTATTTCTGAGGAAATGAGACCATTGTACCAGTCGCACTGAGAGATTTCAAATGATATCAAACATGATAGATAAAGTCACTTGAGTTGATTTAGAACATTCAGACTTTGAAGTGACCATTCTGTGTGAGTTGAGAAATGTTTCAAACGTAAATGGAGGAATGGAGGGGAGCTGTTTTTTTCCCCGCATTCCCACCTGCTGGGATGTGGAGCTGATTGTCTCTGTGTTTTCAGCTCATATTTGAATTGTCAAAGACATGAAAATATTTGTGATATCTCACGTCTTACACCTAATTACCCTAACCTGCCTTGTTAACCTAATTAACCTAGTTAAGCCTTTAAATGTCACTTTAAGCTGAATAGAAGTGTATTGAAAAATATCTAGTCAAATATTATTTACTGTCATCATGGCAAAGATAAAATAATCAGTTATTAGAGATGA
This sequence comes from Danio rerio, assembly GCF_052040795.2. Classification (NCBI taxonomy): domain Eukaryota; kingdom Metazoa; phylum Chordata; class Actinopteri; order Cypriniformes; family Danionidae; genus Danio; species Danio rerio. Next base: position 28,048,567 of record NC_141031.1, on the reverse strand, counting down.
GTTATTAAAACTATTATGTTTAGAAATGTGCTGAAACAATCTTCCCTCCATTAAACAGAAATTGGGGAAAAAAAATAAGCAGGGGCGCTAATAATTCAGAGGGTCTAATAATTCTGCCTTCAACTGTGTGTGTGTGTGTGTGTGCGTGTATATATATATATATATATATATATATATATATATATATATATATATATATATATATATATATATAATGGAAACAAAATCAATAAAACAGAAAGAATACACTTACCACAGACGTGAATCACTCTTCCTCATGCCTTGACCCATTAAATATCCCATTATGCCTCAGAAGATTTGAAATTTACAGCACTATCCGGTATTCTTGGTTTAACTGTTAGCTGCTTTAAAAAAATAAAATGCTGTAATTTTGTGTGTGTATATATATATATATATATATATATTAGCCTCACTAATTTACTTTAACAACCAAAAACATGTTTTCCAGATTCATGGACATGTTACCTGAATGTGGTGCACTTAATTCATCTTGTACTTTTTTCCTCTTCCCGGCTCCAGACTCCTGTTGTCTTTTCCCGGTTGCAACTTGCATCAAATTGCTAGCAGCTGCAAACATACGTGGGCCAGGGTGCACGTGCACGTACACACACAAGTACACACACACACACACACACACACACACACACACACACACACGTAAAAAAAATATATCACATGATTTTTGTGTTCGCCATAAAACATTTTTTAAAAATATATTTTTATCAACATCATATCAATATACTTACACTGATAATATGAAGAGCTTAGATGCAAAAACTTCTAAATGCGTCCGTTTTCCTCTAAAATGAGCATTTTTATCAGGCTCCTGTGTGGATGTTTAGTAATATCACTTTTATGTCAAAGAATAAATCCTTTTCCTGGTCTTTCAAATGAAATATCTTAACATAAACAGGGGAGACTTTCATTTTTGATGGAAATTTCAAACGGCACTTCGTTGTCATATACTTCCTACACACTTGCACTAATATCAATATTTCAATATTTACAGTTTTTTTTAATATCACTAAATAAATATAGATTTTTTTGAGCAACCAAGATGGTGATCCCCTCCAGAGTTGGTCCCCTCTACACAATCAGCATATAGGGAGCGGCGGTACTGTTCACTAGTCAGTTTTGACATATTGGCCTATTTTGATTTCATCTTTTTTTCCTTTTAAGATTAGTGGAAAGAAAGGTGCAAAATACATTTTAAAAGCATAGTCTATATATTTAGGTTACAGATTTAAGGCTAAATGTGTCTCTTGTCCTGTTAGTTGTGGACCTTTTTTCACATAGCTTACATTTGTTTTAGAAGCTCACAATTTATTCATCTTAAATTCTCCTCCCTCAGTGGACAGTGTCTAGTTTTTATATTGTATTATTTTAGAATTATATTTTTAATATATGGTTTAAAAAAATGACCAGGCCCACACGGAATCTGTGCACAGAAATTTGCAGATTTTTAGCCAATCATTGAGTCTATGTATTTGCTGGTGCAAATGTGTGTACATTTATATTTTATCAGTTTTAAATTAATTTCAATAATATTATTGACTAATGTTAAAAATGTTCATGTGATTTATGTACAATATAGTTTGTAAAGTAATATTTTCTGTCCTTTGATAAATATATTATATAAAGACTTGCTTTGTTTACCAAATAGGTGGATCTAATTGTATTTGCATTTTAAACATAAAATAAAAGTTAGTGTTTTTTTTTTTTTCATATATTACGTTTTTAGTTACGATACTCCAAAATCATTCTGCAAAAATCACCATTTTTTTTTTTTTACAAACTTCTGCACAAAAATAGCAAAAATATCCACAGATTGTGTCTGGCCCTACATATGACAAACTACATCACATATGAACTTCTCTTTTTGTGACATCAGTTTCACATTTGGAACTTAACTGGGTTATACATATGTGTGTACATGGTTTACTCCCTTATTTATCAGTAATCACCACAGTGTAATGAATCGCCAACTATTCCAGCATATATTTTGCACAGCAGATGCATTTCCAGCTGCAACCCAGTACTGGGAATCACCCATTTACTCTCACATTTAATCACACTCCACAGCCAATTTAGTTCATCCAATTCACTTATACTGCATGTCTTTGGTCCGTGGGGGAAACAGGTGTCCTGACATCTAATCCAACCCATCAGATTATGCTACCAACACTGTATTTGAATGGTTCTGAGGTTGGGGTTAGGGATTAAGTAGGTTAGGACAATATTACAGCTTCATATCACACTACTCCACAATAACATTTACACTAAAATCTGATAGGCAGCATATTGCATCATCAAAATGTGCTACCTATCAGATTTTGCTACCAGTGTAAATTTTAATGGGAAGTATGATAATCTGACAAGGTAGGACAAATCCACTAAACACCGGAGCACCTGGGTGAAACCCACACGAACACAGGGAGACCATGCAAACTCCACACAGAAATGCCAACTGGCCCAGCAGGGACTCGAACCAGCAATCTTCTTGCTGTAGGGTGACAGTGCAAACCACTGAGCCACCGTGCCACCCCATTCATTTTATTTAGATCATTTGTGATTTGACTAATAAAATATTTGATTAAAATACTGAAATTAAATGTATTAACCACAATACAATAACAAGTGAAGTACACATCTAGTATGTACAGCAGTTAAATCTTTTACCCTGTTAACAGATAATATTTGGGTTTTTGTAATACACGTGCGCAACAGATAATATGATTTATTAAATAAACAAAATTGAGAATATCCATATGAAATCACATACAAACGATTTAAAGTGTTTTGTAACAGAGGAAACTGAAATTTTGGAAAAAACAACACGTTTATAAAAACATTCGGGCTATATTGGATCCTAATTCTCTGCCACCGCTTGAATTATGTACAAAATCATGTTTCAGCCCCACCGCGCATCATACAGCAAATATGAAACAAACATGGATCTTCCATCTGATTAATGCATTCTGAAAAATCCCCCCTGAGAAGTACATAAACATTAAACATGAATCATTGGTGCAGGGAATTCAACCAAAATGGATATGAAGCACTTTAGTGTTTAGTGCGAGGCATGACGTACAGTTAAACTGCTCAATGGTCAAACAGGCCCGTTAACTACCTCAATGATGTGCAATGTGTAGTACCATGATGCATCACATACTCAAGGGTTAAAAAAAATTATGTTAGGCTTAGTGGTCGCTTATTAATATAGGAAGTTTGTCAAGTAAAGCAACCAAAAATTGAGTCGCAAGTCAATGAATTCATCTGAGGACAAACAAAACACTCCAATAATTTTATATTAGAGTAAGAAAATATTTCAATCACACAAATGAGCTGGAATACAAAGTCAGAAATTAAAAAAATGTATCACATAAGAGCAATTTCCAGCTTTCTCTTTCTCTCTACGCCCTTTGTAAAGTCTGGCATTTCTCACAGCGTTCTACCTCTGCTGAAATAAGGAAGTCACAAGTAGCCGCCCGTTCGGGAATCACCAGGTCTGAGCTGTGTTTGTGCTCTGAGCCTTGGCAGACGGAGTGCTTCTCCAGATCCTCGATGAGGGCGATGATCTCAGCCGCGCTGGTGAGGCGAGACGGGTGGCAGTCGTAGAGTTTGTGTGTGGGCAGCAGCGGCTGGTCCTGGACGCTGATGTGGTAGTGAAAGCCGGGCTCGATGTAGATGACGGTATCCGCCATGGTGGAGCGTTTGGAGCACTGCAGCAGCTGTAACCGCGGCCCTTCCACCACCACGCAGAACCAGAGAACTGGGAGGACTATACTGCGTAGAGATCTCAAGAGCGGCATCAGTTCGTGGTTTACGTCCATGCCCTGGACGGCGTGGTCGCTGCCTGCCACGCTGAATATCTGAGTGATCTGTCATAGAAAGAAGAGTGTGGGCACTAGCTATGTTTCCATCCACCTATTTTTTAGCTCATTTTGGAAAGTCAAGATGCGCACAGATTTTTAAAAAATGCACATAAAAACAACTGCATTTTGTTGTGCCCTCCCATTCACTGTGCTTTTAAGATTATCCAGCTATGACGACCTCAGCTACTGAGAAACCCCGAAATGTGAAAAGGGTCCATGGATAAACCAGCAGGCTGAGCACATTGTAAAACATTAAATATTTAGTCAATCTAAAATGCCTTAACCAAAAGTCCATCATAAGTATTATTATAATTAGAATTATTATTACGTTCAGGACTGTCATGAGCGAGAGTGTAATGTCTGCAAAAACCACTGCGTGCTCATTGCATGTCGACATTGTCTTCTAATGGCGCAAGTCATTTATGATACAAGAAAAACACTCACGCAGCTTTTCCAACTGCAGCAAACTCTGTTTTCCTTTTTGATATTTGCCGTCAGTTTATCAGAAATTAACTATTTTCTTGTCTTTGACTCATTCATTTTCTTTTCGGCGTAGTCCCTTTATTAATCAGGGGTCGCCGCAGCAGAATGAACCGCCTGTTTTGACTCATTGTAGAGAAATGCTGGTTTATTCGCAAATCTTTTATTATAAATTCCAGTTTTGCACATAAATTTAATTCACATCTTTGTATGGAAATTTACAATGTTCATTTTACTAGCTACATTTTGTTTCTTTATGTGATTAATAATCCAATCAAGTTAATCCACTGATTTTTTTTTAATTTTGTTTAGGCAATCTTGTTCAGCGTTTGTAGTGGGGGTTCTTCTTTGTTGACGTCAGTTTCACAACTTTAGCTACAATCATTTTAAACCACGCACCTCTTACTGTTAGTATGCTATGATGTGCAAAAGAAAGCCCCCCTCACTCAATATTCCGTTTCAACTGTAAGTTCATGAACATACTGAAATAAGTCTCAGCCATGTCTGGTTCAGGTGGACTTTAATGAAACAGCCTTATCATTGGGACAGAATCGGTGAAATGTCTTCTTACCGATGGGAAAGACTCGCCCTCTGATTGTTCATCCTGCGATCGGTTTCTTTCAGTTTTAGAGCCTGGATTTCCAGTGCTGTCAAACTGAGTGGTAGGAGGAACGTCAGGTCTCTGTAAATAAATGTGAAATACTAATAAGCAATTGCAAATACTTTACTGTAATACAATTATTACTGCACAGACACACATTTACAGTACACATATACATACACAAACACATACATTAGACGCATACAGAAAGTTAAGCCTGAAATTATTCATACCCCTGTCAAATTCTGAATTTAGAGAATATTTTTACAGTATATTATTCATTCATTTTCTTTTGGGCTTAGTCCCTTTATTAATTTGGGATCACCATGGCGGAATGAACCACCAACTTATCAAGCATATATTTTACACAGCGGATGCCCTTCCAGCTGCAACCCATCACTGGGAAACATTCACACACACTCGTACACTACAGATAATTTAGCTTATCCAATTCACCTATACCACATGTCTTTGAACTGTGGGGGAAACAGGAGCATCTGGAGATAACCCAAACGAAACATGTGGAGAACATACAAAATCCACACAGAAATGCCAACTGACCCAGACGGGGCTCGAACCAGCAATCTTCTTGCTGTAAGGCAATTGTGCTACCCACTGTGCCACCATGACAGCCCAGTATATTATTTGTAAACAAATATTATTTTTACAATAATATTTTATTGCTGGTTGAACCAAAGTAAATTTAACTCAGAATTTGCCAGGAATATGAATAATTTCAGGATTGATTGTATATACATAAATACACAAACAAATATATTAGATACAACCACACATACTGTACACACATAAATACATACAGGATAAAATGTAAATATATAAAAGTAAAATGTTTAGCAGTAACATCAAAGCTGAATTTTCTGAATTATTACCCGTTTTCAGTTTCACATGATCCTTCATAAATTTCTTACCATTAAATGCATTTTAAAGTTATTCATTTTCAGAATGTTTAGTTAATTTACAATAATCTAAAAGGTTATGCGTTACAGTCGCCTTGGTTTTTCAAGATAACGTGCTGGCAAAAAAAAAAAAAATAAATAAAAGAGAAATGAATACTATCATCAGAGGTCACTTTGAGTCTGCCTTCTGATAATATCATGTAGAGAAAAGGGAAAAAAAGAAAGGAGGCACAATACCAAACTTATTTTAATATTTTTACCACTCAGGTGAGCTATGCTTATTTCCCACTCACTAATCTTTTTTTCTTTCTTGTTTTTATTCATTTAAACACAGAAAATTATAAGGAGCTTACCCTAGCCACAAAGCTTCTGTTACTGATGCTCTGAAGCCCATTTTCTTTGATCATCTCCGCCTGTCCAGTTCGCACATGAGGACTCATCGTCTCCAGAGAGAGAAAATGACAAATCAACATTTATATACAGTAGCTTCGGTTCAAATAGTAAGAACATGCATTCTGACAATGGAATTAGCTTTTTATTTTGTTAATGGACTGTTGCTTTGAGAGTAGTTTTGAAATGATCACGATTTGATTAATAGTTTACAGCTATCGTATAGATTTTTTTCATGTTTATGTTGAGAACATACCTCAACTTTGTGTGGATTATAGAGTGGCATGTTGTTCACCATATGACTGTTTGGCACATCAGTATAACTGTAGGCCTTCATCAGTAAGTATAAAAACAGAAATAAGTTATTGGAAGTGAAGATGATTAAGTGGTGATGTTTTAGGAGTCTGCTGAAATACCTTTCCATTGTAACTGGGGTGCAGGAATCGGTCTTGATTCATCAGGTGAGCTGAATTTTTCTGCATGTACTGTTCAGGCATATCATCTGACATCTCAAAACCCCACATCTTCTTGGACCCGGGTGTACCTCGTCCATATGTGTACCGCGGCCTGCGGCGGGGCAACCAGCCCTGAGCAAGCAGCTCTGCCTCATCCATTGGCAACAAATGCTTCTGCTCACACAAACATGGAGACAAAATGGTCATTACTTATCCTATCATATCTGTTGAGGATCATTGATAGCTATTTGCACATAGATATTCATTTAAAGAGCTCATCCTCATTCATTCATTTTTTTTTTTTCAGCTTAGTCCCTTTATTAATCCGGGGTCGCCACAGCGGAATGAACTGCCTTAAAGAGCTGATATCAAATCAAATTTTGTATAAATTTTAAAATGCCATTGTACTGTGCAGAGTTCATACGCAAAAAAAAAAGAGAAAAAAACATGACTTTCAGTTTTTGTCAGATTAACTCGTCATATATTTGTGGACACAATCAAAACTATTTTGTCGATTAATGCGGAGTTCAGACTGCATGATTTCAGTCACAACTAACTCATTGTCAGGTTTTGAGAAAATCGCAGACAAATGCCTGAAATCACAGGCAAATCGGTGCTCGTTTACATAAGTACCAATCACACAGTGTGAACTATTAAAGGCGTAATCTAAGAGAACTGCCGATAATTCGCAGACACCAATGAGATATTTGGCATGCTAAATATCTGAAGCTGTCTGCGATTCAAAATCATGCCATGTGAAATGTTTACTGATTGAACAAAACATCAGCGATTACCTACAGCCAATGAGAGAGCAGAATACATTAGGATGGGTCTCTGCAGGCCAACAGGAGGTTGGGGGCGAAGTTAAAAGTGATTATTTGCAGGCTATTTGAACCCAAGAAATGGAGGAAAAACTAGTGAAAATTTGGCAAGAGCACCCGTGTCTGTTTGACATTTGAGCAATACCACAACCGTGTCGAAAAAGAAAAAGTTCAGGACAAATTCCTTTAAAAGCCAGGTGAGCAAAATAAGTATATTTTCTAACCCACTAAAGGCTTCTCTCTCACTATGTAGTTAATACCAAAAGATATATTATGTGAATTTGCATAGCTTCCATGTCACTTCTCACCTGTGTTTGGTTGTGAGACATAGTTTGTGGATAAAGACAAAGTTAAACCCACTGTTGCCGACTTATCTTGCAGTGTAAACACGGCAGAGACGAAACACAACCCCAGATAGTGTGAAAGTGAGTGTGAAAACTACTTTGAAAATCATGCAGTCTAAACTCAGCACTACCTTGTCAAGTTATTATTTTTAGACCATTTATGAAAGATATTAGATAATCTTGAGAGTTAGTCAATGAAACGAAATAAAACAATCCTAAACCAAGTTTCACAAGGATTCAATTTATTCCATATGAATAAAAGTAATGGTGTAAAAAAAGCCCACCATTGCCTCTCGCGTGCATTGTCGTAGACGGCATTTCTGTCTTTTTTTATTTCTGCCTCCAAACTTGGGTTTGTCCATGCAAAAGTCACAGGTTCCACAGTCTGTACGACGAACACAGCCTTTACACTTTCCACATGAACGGCGACGCACCTTTGGTACACCCATCTGCAAATCAAATCAACAAACTTTACTATTTGAAGACAGCATTTTAAGTGAGTGCAATTTAAAAATTTGCTGCTCAAGCCTCTAGCATGACAATATAAAAATACTTTCTATGCCAACTATGAAGCAAGCATTACTACTGTGATCAAGGCTCTTGGATCATGTGACTGCAGTGTAATAATGCAATATCTTTAACTGTCCAGCTAGAACTTTACCTCATCCAGGCCATTGTCACCATCATTACCCTCAAAGAACACAGACAAATCCTCTGAGTCACTGTACTGCAAATAGGAGCTCTGCTCACAAAAAAACAACATTCAGATTCAGATAGAGTAGTTTTACATCAAACGCTCCAATTACTGTATTTATGAGATCATTACCTGTGATTCGTCATAATCTTCTGAGACTGAGGGCTGAAAAAAATGGAGACAAATGAATGATAAACCCCTCTGGTGGTACTCAAGTCATTTAAGGCAAAAAAAAAAAGTTTTTTGAAATTCCAAAACAGAAAAAATATACTTTAAACTAACTTTCTATAATATATATATATATATATATATATATATATATATATATATATATATATATATATATATATATATATATATATATATATAAAATAAAAATAAAAAAAAAGTTTACAAACTGATTTAAAAAAAAAACATAAATAAGCCACACTATAATCCACATATTGTGCAATAAACAACATGTGCACAAACAATATATGATGTGCATTCATTTATACAAATTAAGCATATAAAATAGGTCAGTACTGAAAGTGTAGGTTGGCAGCATGGTGCATTAAGTAAAAAAAAAAAAGTAATAATAATAAAAGAAAAGAGAAAGAGCTTTGTTTTGAGTTTTGAGAGAATTGGTGAAATCAATTCAATAATCCAGCCAAAATGGCAAAATATCAGCATAGGGGTATATATACACAGACTTTTAATTTCTGCCAGCCCAGCCTCAGCGCTTCTGGTGAACTGTCTTCCCATTATAAAATTGCCACGTTTAAGGTCTGTTTTCTTTAAAAATCAATGATCTTCACTGCCTGACAGATGTTGAATATGAAGTGTGTCTTAGACCAGAAAAGAAGCACTGGATTAAACACCCCCGACATGTCTTCAAAATGTGACAGTTTATTTTACCCTAGTAGTTTTGATGGAATTTCTGTGCTCGCCTGCTGATGCTGACGGTGCTAGTGGTTACAACGATCTTTCATCTCGTTTTATGCTTGAACAACTACATTAATGCTAAAGTCTATTTAACTAAATGTATTGTAATGATATCACAACATTGATGCTTTAAAAGGAACTTTATGAAATTGAAAATAGTCACATTTAACTTTCACCAGAAGCTCATCATTGGCTGAAAAACACTAGCTGTGCTTGTTGTTGTTGTTGTGCAGCATGACTCTTTCCTTTTTACAATGTTTGTCACCTTCAAAGCAAACAATCCAGACTGTCTTAATATGTTGCTTAGATATGGTTGTGCTTAAGTAAGGCAGAAATGCTGCCTTTTAATTAATGAAGTCACTGCTGACTCTTAACTGTCTGGTTAGCAACATTATTCAAAATATCTCCTCAAGTTTAATAGAAAACACACTTGTTGATATTTGGGACCACTTCAGATTAAATGTCTACATTGTTGTTTTTGGATTAATCATACTGTTAGCACAGAAGTATTAACTGAACAGAAATGTCTTGGGAAGGTGGAAAAAAAAAACATCACATGACATATTTTGTTTTTTAATAATATAAATTAGGGCAAAATTAAAAACCATGGGTAACAAACTTATAACACAGTAGAAAATGAAAAAGAAAAATCGGCACACTGTTATTTTAGCTCTTAAAAAAAGGATTTTTTTTATAACAAACGCTGTGGTTTGATCAGGCACCTGCATTTAAGAATATCTTAGAAGTGTGCACACTTTTGTTTTTGGTTGCTTAATGGCAAACTTATAACACCCTAACTGTTAACACAGCAATTAAAAGGAGAAGAAGCGGTCTAGCATTCCTAAACAAATGCCTTTGGATTCGCTAAACATCAGGCAAATGTGTTATCACAATGGCTAGGAGGAAAGACAACAGCAATGATCTTAAGCTATGGTGTCTAACAATTGGAGATGGATAAAGTGATGATTAAGGTTTATAACACACCACCAAATACACAACAAGGCCGTCCATCTGACAGCTAAAGTTTGGCTAAAATTTGGTCATGCAACAGGACAACAATACCAAACACACCAGCAAACCTCTAACAGAACAGCTGAAACAAAAAGATTCAAGGTGTTGCAATAATCCAGAGCTCATCCTGACTGAAATGCTGAAATAAGAAATGTGCATAGAAAAAAAGCCTGCAAACTTTAAAAATAGAGCAATGATGTGAGTGGACCAAAATTCCTCAAGAGCAACATGAGCAACTGATCAAGTCATATATAGAATAAGAGCCAAGAAATTGCTGCCAAATGCGAATCTACAAACAACTGAACACACAATTTGTCACTCATGGTTTTCCATCTTGACTTATTTTGGTTATATAAATGATGACATGGAGTGATTTGTCATGTGAGGTTGTTTTTCTGAAGACCTATTTTATTATGCCATGATATGGAAAACTGTGGAATCACCAAAACGTGACGTGTCGTAATTTTCTCACATGACCTAACATTGCTGCCCCCGTGACCTGACCCCAGATAAGAGGCAGTTAATGAAAGAACGAATGTAGAAATTAATTGTTTTTTAACTTGAATGTTATTTTCTAGCACATGGGACCCCATAAAATACTACAGAAAAAAATACACATTATTGAAAAAATGTATTGTACATTCACTTGTTAAATATAAAATTAACATCTGATTAAGGTCTCCAGGCAATTTTTACCACAAAACACAAGTGTGACCCTCAAAAAAAATAATACCAGTGACTTCTTTACAAGTATAATGTAGTAGGAGTGTGCTTTGTGAAAGGAAAAAATTGTAAAAGGTGAAGAAAAAAGAAGAAGCTTTATTTCTCTTACTTCTGTGCTCATTGAAGATTCCATGTTTGAAAACTGCCCCTCTGAATCCTGTGGATTAGACAAAAATGGGTTAAACATATATGTGCTTTTAAGAAAGATGCATTGCATTGATTCAAAGTGAAAGAAAGTTTTACAAAGCTCTTTTTGAGTCTTCTTTCATAACAATGCTAAAAAAGCATGAAAAATACCACAAATGATCTTAACATTAAAATTTAAATATTTCTTACACACAAAATCAGCACATTAGAATGATTTCTGAAAGAGCATTTAAAGTGTTGATGCTGAATATTCAGTTGTCATAACGGGAATAATAGATGTTAATAAAACAAAATTTGAATTTTTTTAAAATGATAAAGTATTGCATTATATTTTATTTTACAGTATTAGTGAATATAAAGCTTTAAAACAATGAGTATACAAAGTATACATTTTGAAGATAATAAAAATCATACCGACCCTTTCAGAATCATATTGATCAGCTTTTTTTTTTTAGGAATTGACATCCAGACAAGAAGGCCTTTATAAAATTCTACTTGGCATATTTATAATTGCGGCCAAAAAAGCAAACACAAGGCACTGGTTACTTCCTGAAACCCCAACAATTCAAGAGTGGTTGGAAATAGTATGCGATCTTTACGCTATAGAAAATATTGCATTTTCCCTTCGCCTTCAAATGAATGTATTCAGAAATATCTGGACCAAATTTGTAAGGTCCAGGTTTCGTAGAAGCATAAATTAATTGCCATCAAGTTTAAATCTGCAAGGTAGGCATTTTCTGATTTAATAACCAGCAAGCTTTCTCTCACAGTCTCCTCCTTAGATTAAGAACAAAAACTTAATTTTATTCAATAAAGAGTTTGACTATTGGGTGTATATTTGACCCTTCCTGATTTGTCAATTTTGTTATTATTATAGTTTACATTATTGTTTTATCTCTACTGTTATTATTATTTACGTTATTGAAGTTTTTTCATTGTGTTTTGTTGAAAGCTAAATGATTGTCAGTGGAAAATATATCCCCTTTTAAGCTGAAAAGATTAATAAAAACATCATACTGATAAAAACTTTTTAAAAAGCTAATATATAGCACTGTACCTTAAAACCCCTCTCCCTACGAACAGGGTGTAAACATTTCCGTTTGCGACATTTAACAACTTTACGAGAGTGGATATTAAGTCGATGGCGCAGCCGGCCATTTCTGCAGCTAACGCATTTCCCACAGTCCACTGTTGTTTGACAAGCCCAGCATCGACCACATGGAACCCACTAAGAACAATAAATCCATAAATAAATACAATAAATAAATATACATTTCTTAATAGGTTACACAAAACATTCCATAAAGTAAAAAGACTGTCACCTTTTTGTATGGTTTTCTGCTTGCCACTAAAGCAAAAAACAAAGAAAACAAAGAGGAATATAATAACTATGCATTTAAAATGACACAAATTATGATAAAGCTTATTATTAACCAGCACTCACAAAACTAAATGAATAGCATTTGACTTACATGCTCTATTCTCTATCCTGCAGTCCTTGCACAAAGTTTGTCCTTCTTCATAAGAATAGGTTTTATTACATCTAATGCAGACTCTAAAGTACAAAAAAGTGAAGACAGACTTTCCCATCACTGTTCCTAACATTTTTACTTTAATGTTCAAATCTAAAAAGGCACTGCTTACCCAAACAAACGTCTAGGACCTCCACTGGCACCATTGACAGGTTTCTCTGAGGCTACAGACACTACAGGAGGAGTTGGATTTGCAGCATCTTCTGTCAGATCAACAACAGGCTGAGTAGTGGCACTTAATGAAGACTTATTTGTCCCAGGACTCACAAAGGTACTGAGGTTCGATGCAGTGGTGGCATATGGAGGATTCTGAGTTGAATGCAAGCTCTTTTTTTGAGCAGTAGCGAAACCTGCTGAAGACGCTGGTCGCTGGACATCTGCCGAATCGCTTCGAACACTGAGTGTAAGGGAGGTTTCAGGTTGTGCTAGAGGAGATTCCATTTTCCTTCTCTGTGAAAGGCAGATAGCAGATATCAGTGGGAAACTGAGCAGCAGAACTTGAATTGGTCTCATTTGATGAAGCTTGCATCATTAGTTTTTATGTTTTTAGGGGAAAAATCCCAAAGAGCAGATTTGTATCATTTAAAATGCACTGTGACTGCTGTTAGATATACGCTGGGTTTAACTTTATGAATTTTATGGGATAAAAACTTTTATACTGTGTTTAAGGATATACTTCTGGTGTCATGAAAATCTTAAAATTTATTGTAAAAACAAAGCATTTTTATAAAGTAGTGCATTTTCTTGATATGTGTAGTATATAATACACACACAGTACATACTAGGGCTGCACGATACTGGAAAAATCTGACATTGCGATATTTTAAGTGGTTTTGCAATATTATTACAATTTCAAAGATGGGTCTAATAGCTCTTTTTTTTAATTAAATTAACTTTGATTGGAATACTCATGTAGAGGAGTGAACAAAAAATGCAAGTGTAAATAAATAAGATTGAGCAAAGATAAAAGTGAAATTAAGTAGCCAGATATTCAGGTACAGTAATACGTTACAGTATTATCATTATATTTTGCCCCCGATTATGACAGATCACAATATTAGTGATATATTAAATGAAAACAAATCAAAATATATCATGATATTTGTTGATGTATTTTATTAACAGCACATATATTTCTCAGAATTGCTACATTGTTGTGTGTTCGATCTGACACTACAAGAACCACGTGCTAAATGGTAGTAGTGCAAGGCTGATGAATTAGTTCAGATATTTTGTACCTTTAAATAAATATTGATACTCGGCTACAGCAATAATGCACTGCGCGGGTGGAATTATCACAATAAACCAGCATCGACATTTTATCCTGGCCCTATTATTGAATAATCAAACGTAATATAAAATAACACTCACTGTGCATTCTTCATTGCTGATCAACTATGATAATCCCAACTCCACATTGCAGATGTCTGCGATGTGACGCTGAAACAATTTAATGTGCAGCCCTAGTACATACATACATTCATTCACTCACGCACACACACACACACTGTACAAACAAGTGTGTGTGTGTGTGTGTGTGTGTGTGTGTGTGTGTGTAAAACAAATTTAACTTAATCTTTAAACAAAAATAATTCTAAAAGACAAGCTGAATATGTAAAAATAAATTAGATAGGGCCTTAGTATTGCATATACATGACTAGCCAGATAAATAAATAAATAAATAAATAAATAAATAAATAAATAAATAGTGTGCATGCTGTACATACCACTCTAGGTTTTCTTCGAGCCCCTTCTCCAAGAAACTGGCCTGATTTAAAATCAAAATTTGTCAGGTCCACAGAATGGCCAATGTGTTTTGTAAGCTCAACTCTGCTTCTTACTTTACGACCTCTTGGACTGAAAACAAAAGTAAAATAATTTTTTTTGATGCTAAATAAAAGGCCCATTATGCAAAATGAATGTCAAAATTCATTTTAGCCAATGTAAACATACCTTATATAATATGTATCACTGCGTCCTTCACTGGTGCCCGATCGGCGAAAAACCTCCTTGCGTTTCCATCCTTTACCCAATGCCGGCCAATCTTCCCAGCCTTCATCAGCCTCGAACTGTGTTTTCCTTCTAGCTCTCCTAAAAGAAAAACAAACATTTGTAGTCACGCAGTAAGAGTTTCCTCTAGTTGAATTTAAATAAATTATCAATGAAAATGTATAAAATGTTACATTCTCAACCATGTTGCCCTCACTTTTTTTGAACTAGCAAGATAAAATATACCATAGAATAAAAAAAACACAAATAAAAAGTAAAATAAAATCTAAAAAGCAAATCTAAAGTAGTGATTCTCAGGGTCACTTTTGACATGCCTGTGGTTGTATTTTGATCATACAAATTTCTGGCACTTAAATCAATTTTTTAAGTAAAACACATGGTTTTGTGCTTTGTTGCCACAACAACCACTTTCAGAGCAGCGAAGAAGAGATTAACACACTAGTATATTTAAAATAGAAATGTTTCTGATTTTTTTGTTTCAAAGAGGTTATTTTCTATATATAATTAATACTCATGTTTTTATAATACTTTTTATCTCTGATTTTTAAACAGTTATAGTGTAAAACTAGAATAGATTTCTTTTTTTTTTCAGTTTATGGTGTTTGATTTGTGGCTGAACCTGTTTCAGTAAAGTAAATAATAATACTGTTTAACGCCTGATAATAAAAATACTTATTTCTACTGTCAACATTCACCCACTGTATGTATTTGTTCATGTTACATTAATGGATAAGTCTGAAGCACATTGTAAGTTAATTCTGTCAACTTATACAGGGCTAGAAATATACACAACTCTGTATCACCAATACCCTAAGCTCAGGTATCGGAATCAAAAAGGGAAAAGGGGTATTGGAACATGCCTAAATTTAAGATTTGAAATTTAAGATTTGGACCCTAAATTAATGCTAGATTAAATTCTCTATTATTATTGTACAGACATGGGAAAATAATAGGGGTGTCAAAAATAATCGTTTTTTCGGTGCACTGCGATGCAGACGCGGACAATTCGGTATCGGATCAGTAATAATCATAACCGGTTATTACTGACGTCATTTACCTCATATGCGCTCTGTCGCGAGGGAGGCGATCGCAAGTATTTACAGCGCTTTAACTACTTAAAACTCATAAACTTTCCACAACTTTACTGTGTGTGTTTGCTGGATCAGTCTTTCACTGACATATACAACAATAGCCCCTATGTCACTGAGATCGAGAGAATTAAAGTAGCCTACTCCATTTCTCTCTCTCTCTCTCTCCGTCTGTCTCTCTCTCCGTCTGTCTGTCTCTGTCTGTCTGTCTCTGTGTCTGTCTGTCTCTCTCTCTGTCTCTCTCTCTCTCTCTCTCTCTTTCTCTCACACACACAGTGGCCCATTTGACCTGCTGGCGTGGTTTTTCTTCTCTTCTCGGCTGTTTTACAGCGTTACTTTTGCATCCAGAAACGAGCGCGTGTCTGCTGAGTTTTCTCCACCGTGTCTAACATCAGCTGTGAGATCGCCGCTGCCGCCTGCCGCTTATCAGCATCACTCATCTGTGAAGAGTGCAGCGCACAAAAGCCAATCGCAACCGTTTTTTTTTTTTTTTTTTTTTGAGGGTGTGACCAATCAAAGGGGTGTAAGAGAACTAGAGAAGGATCAGAAATTGAGCTGGATATTTATATTTGTTTATATTATTTGCTAAATGCTCATTTTGTTTAAAGTTACAGTTTATATATCTGACTGTTTGTATTAAATGACAAAATTGTAATACAAATAGTATATAAATATATTCATACATTTTAATACAAGAAATGCTGCTGTGAAGAAAATATAAAACTGTGTATGGAAAGCACCGTCAATGCACCGTGATGCACCGAAATATCGAATTGAACCGAATTGATGGCATGATAATCGTAACCGAACCGAACTGTGAGACTAGTGCAGGTTCGCACCTCTAGAAAATAAGCACCAGTTTGAAATCAGAGTTTCTGCAGGTTTCACCAGGTTACATTTAAGACTTTAAGACACTTTTTAGACCACTATGAATGAAATTTTAGACTTATACAGAGCTAAATGCTAAGGAAGTGGAAAAGATGTTTACTTGCACTATAAAAATGATTATAAATTAATACATTTAATAATACAATAATAATAATTTAATAACTGCAAACATAGGTCAGTATCCTTAGCAGTAAATACATGGAGAACTTTTAAACAAATGTTATTTTAAGAAAAATACACCATTACGGTAAATAAACGTTAAATTGTATTATTTTCTTAAATAAGAAGTTGAAAGTTTTATTGAGATGGATTGTTGGTGATTGTATAGGTGTTGACCAGATAGCCATACATGAACAAAGTGAAATTAAGACCTGTTGAAAAATGATTTACAGTCCTACAACACAATATTTCAGTAGATTTTAGACTTTTCAAGGTCTAAAATGTAGTGTCGTGATTAGACATTTTAAGACCCTGCGAAAACCCAGGAAATGATTTATCACTAGCTAGAACATATGGCAGTTCAGTGAATAATTTTTTTATTTATAATTTTAGACTTCAAAATCCTGCAGAAACTCTGTGCTAAAATTTAAATGATTTTTATTTTATTATGTTTGACATGATGTCAGTAC
This sequence comes from Danio rerio, assembly GCF_052040795.2. Classification (NCBI taxonomy): domain Eukaryota; kingdom Metazoa; phylum Chordata; class Actinopteri; order Cypriniformes; family Danionidae; genus Danio; species Danio rerio. Next base: position 28,031,017 of record NC_141031.1, on the reverse strand, counting down.
ATACCCAGCACCTCTTCCACCTCTGTCTCCAGTGCTTTTCAGAACTACACTCCCACTAAACTCGCTCCCCGCAACGCTCTCAACTTCTCCATCGACGCTCTGAGAATCAACATCTTCACAATCTTCTTCAAGTGGCTCCAACCAGTCACAAGAAGGATTGTCAACATCTTTAGAAGATTCATCTTGCTTCTCGAGTACTGCTTCTTCACCTTTATTCTCAGTTTCAGCTTCTTCACCTTCTTTCTCGGTTACAGCATCTTCACCTTCTTTCTCGGTTACAGCATCTTTACCTTCTTTTTCGGTTACAGCATCTTCACCTTCTTTCTCGGTTACAGCATCTTTACCTTCTTTTTCGGTTACAGCATCTTCACCATCTTTTTCGGTTACAGCATCTTCACCTTCTTTTTCGGTTTCAGCTTCTTCACCTTCTTTCTCTGTTACAGCATCTTCACCTTCTTTCTCGGTTACAGTTTCTTCACCTTCTTTCTCGGCTATAGTTTCTTCACCTTCCTTCTGAATTATAGCTTCTTCACCTTCCTTCTGAACTACTGCTTCTTCATCTTTTTTCTGAATTACAGCTTCTTCAGCTTCCTTGTCAATAACAGCTTCTTCGTCTTCCTTTGCAGCTGCATCTTCCTCTTGGTTTTTGTCCGTGACATGATCCTGGATGTCTGTGCTTGTCGTGGACTCTTTGTTTTCCTCTGAAGTTGCATCTTTTTCCTCGGTTGCTGTTTCTGCAGGTGCTTCAGCTGCTACTTCCTCTGTGTCCATGGTTGTATAGCCACCTTATTTTTCCTATTTGAACTACAATAGAAAAACATACATTAAAACACAATGTTTTCAGCAGCATAATAAAAGTCAGAGGAGTCAAAGTGAAGCTCTTACATCTTTTAACGTCAAGTTATCTGCATACTCTTTTTGCTGTGTGTTATACATTCGATACAGGCACCCGCATCTGCATTCAAAGGCCTATTGTTGCTTTACGGAAGAAAAAAACAAATGTTTTGTTTACTAAACCCCGACTCTTGGTGCGTTCTAGGTAGCCAACACGCTAGGTTTTGAGACACAGCCGAGCAAGTATCAGCGCAAATAGTTAGCATGGTGGCTAATGTGCTAGCAAGCGTGAAATTATTGCAAAAGACACTGTATAGTGAGGTTTTCTTGCACTATTTGCGGAGTTTTGTGATTCGGTTACATGAAAAGTCATTAATACGACGGCGACATTTTTAAAAACCTACCTGTTAACACCTTAACGAGCCACACATTGGTAAATTTTAAATAACTGACACTGAAGAGAAGCCGGAAGTGCTGCTGTAACCCGGAAACCCGTGACTCGTTCCGAATAATTAAAGCTCACGTCTCGTGGCACACAAAGCTGATTCATTTTGTGTCTTCTTATTAAATGATCTGATTAAATGGTCTTCTTTTCTGTTTCATCCCATATGAAGATTATGCATATTTATTATATTTTTTGTATACTGTTATTGAGTTGTTGTTTTTGGCTTTTACCGAGGACATTTCTAACAAATCAAAGGAAATTGGTGTAACGTTAAGAAAATGTCTAATGTATTTATATTTTCTATATTAATGTATTATTAATCTCTATTATTTATAATTATCCTTTATAACATGTAATGTTCTTTTTATCATTCATATCACTAGGTTAAGCCACCTATTTCTAATATTATTCAGTTATTCTTTTCCTGTTTTGTATAATCCATGAACTCTTTAAAATGTTTTAAATATTAAATATTATATATTATGTTTTATATATTATATGTAAATATATATATATATATATATATATATATATATATATATATATATATATAACAAATATAAAACAAATATAAATATATCGATACATATATTTGTTTCCAACTTTTACAGTTATTGGTATACACACACACATACGAACGATAATCATCTGTTTATTTAGATTAGTTGTTCCCAAAGTGGGTCAGGACAAGTTTAGTCTGCTGTTTTCCAGAAGTCAACAAAATTTTATTTACAATGAAATTGATCAGCTGCAGCAGATTCATTTTATGGCACCAAGTGAAACTTTCTGACACCTTTATGGCACTCCAGTGCATTATAAATAAATACAGACATAACTAAACATGGAGGATGATCTCCAAGCAGGCCCGGCACTACGGGGGGCAAAGGGGGGCATTGCCCCCTCAGAAAGAGTTTTTATAAAGGATTGTTCACTCAAACTGAAAATTCTTTCTGTCATTAATTATTAACACCCCTGTTGTTCCAACCTTCAGAACACACATTTAAATATTTTAAAATATATGACAATTGAATGGCTATATCATAATGAACAGTGCTTTATAATAACAATAATAATTCCTTACATTTCTATAGCGCATTTCATGGCACTCAAAGTGCTTTACACAAAGGGGGAATCTTCTCATCTACTTTTTCTTCTTTTTTTAATGCAAGAAAGAACATTACAAAGATATAATATGAGCAAAGAGACAAAGAGGGTTACATAAATAGAATTCCAGCAAATAAAACAAGTTTAAATGATTTACACTAAGAAAGCGTTTTACATGCAGTGTAATTGTTAGAGTCCTTTAAAGAGTTCACATAAATTTCAAAGTCCTTTCTAAAAATAAAAAATTAAGGGTGTTTCTTTGAAAATTAACATTTATGGATGTAAAATTTTGTTTAAAAAAAAACCAATAAATTAATAATAAACTTAAAATGAGAAGGATCTACACTCAGAGAGTAACCAAAGAATACAATTTTGGGGGAAATACAGAAGTTTGGAAATAAGAATTTTTTAATGAAATTGGAAAAGTCAACCCAAAACACTTTACAGTAAGTACACTCCCAAAATAAATGGTTTAGAGTTTCATCATATTGAGTACAAAATGAGCATTTAGGGGAAATATTGTTATTGAATTTAGCTAGTTTGGTATTTATTGGGTAGCAATCTCCTCATCTACCACCAGTGTAGCATCCACCTGGATGAAGTGACAGCAGCCATTTTTCACCAGACCGCACACCACAGAGAGAGAAGAAAGAGTAATGAAACCAATTATGATTTGGGTTAGGGTTAGTAGGCCATGATGGACAAAGGCCAGTGGGTAAATTTGGCCAGGATGCCGGTGTTAAACCCGTACTCTTTTTCGAAAGACATTCTGGGATTTTAGGGTATATGCTGAAGCATGCTAAAAGGACTTTTAATTTGCCAGTAACCTGGGTTAGGCGCTTCCGGCGAACTGTATGCCAAAGGAAAAACCTGCACGTTTTTAAGGTCTGTTTTCTTTAAAAATTAGCGATCTCCACTGGCTGAGTGATATCCGATATGAAGTTGGTCTCAGATTGTACTAGAAGCACTGCATTAAATTACATTTTTCCCCGCCATGTCTTTATAATATGAGCATTTATTTTACCCCCCAGTATATTCAATGGAGCGCCTGTGCTATCCTGCCGATTCTGACGGGCGAGTGCGAGTAAAAGGCCTTTTGTCTCGTTTTACGCTTGAACAACTAAACGAGTGGCAAAGTTTATTTAACGGAATGTATTTTAATTACATTACAACATGAATGCTGTAAAAGGAACCGTATAAAATGGAAAAAACTCACAATAACCGGTCACCGGAAGTTTATAAGTAACCTATAAGGGAACAACACTAGCTCGGCATATACCCAATTATATTCATCCGTCTCCATATTCTACTGCATCCCAGAATATTACACAGCACCAAAAATGTAAAAATATATATATTGAATATATTTAATATATTTTTGTGTACGGCAGACGTCAACTCGCCGTGACGCAGATTCCCGCGTCTGTGTGCTCCAATCAGGTGAGCCCTCTTCAGCGCTCCCCATGACAACGAGACAGCAGTGACGTGCCTTGTAAAAATTTGCATCTGCATTCCTATAAAGCTTGTGTGCTCTCTATCAGCGTTGTCAGTTCGCTCGGTGTTGCTGTTTGTACTTGACCAAGGTGAGTTCAATACCGACGGTACGAGTGGAGCCACGCCAATCTCACGAAGTCCCCTTCGTGAAGCTTCACTCGGGCCCGTCTGTGCTGTAGTTCCTTGTGGTTTACGTACATAAACGTAACATCGCAAGGAATATTACGTGTTTGTTGCTCGAAATGTGCCGCCGAGCAACATCCAGTGAATACTGGCACGGCCTGGCGCCCGGTTTTCTCGTGCACTCCCTGGGGCGAGGCGGCCTTTGAGCCCTAGGCAGGGAACAAACAACCCCCGAGGACCCTCAGGGAAACACGGGGGGCCGGTAGTGGGACCTCGCTGCGAGGGTTATGGTGGGTGGGAGTAGCGAGGCCCACTCATCGTCTATTTTAAACTATAGTTTTAAACTTTAGTTTACTATAGTTTGAAATAGACACCATGGTAACTGTTATGATTTAACTTTATGCAAAGAGCTTAGAATGACCAAGAGCAACAGCCCCGGATTTTGAAGTGAAGGCGATCGGGCGTCCATTGGATCTGATTGCTGTCGCGATGGAAAGCAGCTGCTTTGTTTTTATTTAATTTATTCAAAAAGCGCGTTATTGTTTCCCAAATTGTAGAGTGTCGTCTCTTGGTGATTCTACGCTCTTTGCTCTTTGTCTGACTGTTGTAATGTTTTGCTTTGTTTTTCAGCTGAGCTGTTGAGCAAAGAAGGACTATTAAAGACAACAGTTGAAGACAACCGCGCGTTATAATGTGTCCAGGTTGTTTTCTGAAAGTTTGTCTTGTTTGCATGTCAAACTAAATAAACAATACTATTTCTAAACACCCGTCTTGTGTTTTATTTGTCCTCTACAGCAATGCACTGTCATGTAAGTCTGTTGAATGCATTTGTATGCAACATGGTTTGACAATACAGTAGTCTAACAAATAAATGGTTGTCATAAATGTACCTTCATTTGTCAACATTTGGTGTAGGTATAAAAAAGTTAATCAAAGATGTCCTAAGACATAAGGGTTATGTTATGGTTGTTTCATAACTATATTTATTATTGTTCTGTATGTTTAAAACCAGCAAATTATACTATATATTTAACATGTCATGAACTTACTGTTATTTTAAAATTTGCTTAATAAAATGTCCTAATACAAGAATGGGTGTTGTTTTGGTTTTATGTCAACCTACAGTAGGATTTAGGTTGACTACAGCAGGTATAGGCTACATACATCATAGGGAGTTTTTTAATGACCCAAATCAAGTAAAACGTCTCTTACTCAAGTACTTTTAGCATGCAAAAGTCAAATTTAAGTAAATAAAATACAGTTTCCAACAACAAAATTTTGTCTTGTGAAAAAGACCAGTGTGGTGGTGAGGAAAAAAAGTAATATCAAGTTATTTATATTTATAAAAGAAGTTGAACAAGTTGTCATAATATTTAGTCATTAGATTATGTGACCGCTAGATGGCGCTCAATTAAAAGGGCATTTTTATGGCACTCCAATGCATTAAAAAAATACTAAATTAAAATACCAAAATTAAACCCAGAATAGTCTCGTACAGGAAACATTGTGCCCACCAGTCTCATTAGGTGAAGTTGATATTAAATTAAACAAATTAATAAATGACAAAAAAAAGATTATTAGACTGTTGCACTTTTTTATGCATCTTTATAGGTCTATTGTTGTGTGTGAAACTTGTATATTTACATTATACCCACCTCCGAGATTAATCGGGGTCATGAGTTACAGGCTTTTTTTTTTCTTTTTGCTACAACACAGATTTTGCTTGCCTGTCAGCATTCTAGAATATTACAGAGAGAATTATTTACAATATACCTCTTTAAAATATCATGTTGTTCTATTTTGTATATGACTTAGGCATGATTTTCATTCCCTGTTATTAATTGCTTTATATTTTTACTAAAAAGTCCAGTACATAGTGCTGTCGCCTTACAGCAAGAAGGTCGCTGGTTCGAGCCTCGGCTGGGTCAGTTGGCGTTTTTGTGTGGAGTTTGCATGTTCTCCCTGCATTCGCGTGGGTTTCCTCCGGGTGATCCGGTTTCCCCCACAGTCCAAAGACATGCGGTACAGGTGAATTGGGTAGGCTAAATTGTCCATAGTGTATGAGTGTATATGGATGTTTGTTTCCCAGAGATGGGTTGAGGCTAGAAGGGCATCTGCTGCGTAAAAACGTGCTGGATAAGTTGGCAATTCACTCCGCTGTGGCGACCCCGGATTAATAAAGGGACTAAGCCGAAAAGAAAACGAGTGAATAAATGATACATTATAGCAAAACAAACCACAAACCAAAACACATAATGTGAATTATTACAGGTAATCTGTTATTGCAATTATTGATTCATCATTGTGCATTCATTCATTCATTTTCTTTCGGTTTAGTCCCTTTATTTATCAGCGCTTGCCACAGCGGAATGAACCATCAACTTATCTAGCATATGTTTTACACAGTGATGCCCTTCCAGCCGCAACCTACGGCCAATTTAGTTTATTTAATTCACTTAAACCGCATGTCTTAGGAATGTTGGAGTAACCGGACCACCTTGGAAAACCCATGCAAACAAAAGCAGAACATGCAAACTCCACACAGAAATCTTTGCATCAGAAATACATTTTAAATTCCCCACTCCCAGCTAGGTAGTGGATACTAGTTCTGGTTAGCACGTAGACCTGTATTTTTTGTATGTAAGATTGCACTAGTGTTTGTTTTTATTATTAATATTATTTTTAATTTCTTTTTTGCTCAAAAGACTCTTCAGTGTATTTGCTTATTGTTACATGTTCAGGTTGTCTTTTTGTATTTTTTTGTAATGTGTTTTACAATTAATAAATCAAACATTTAAAAAAAAAAGAAATACATTTTTAATGGTATATAAATATTGTTTGGTAAATCCTAATATTTCTAAATATTTGATCATAGGAAGCTCGTGTTCTTTTTGGAAACAAACAGAGGCAACACAGCACAACTGCTTTTCAATGTACCTATCATTTGTCCAAAAACATAATTTTTTAAAAAATAAAATACTGAAAATTAAACTTCTGGCTGGAAATTTCTTAATCTTACATAATAAATTTTCTTTAAACATCTCTGTATAATATTTAAGGAATCTTTATATATAAGCTTAGTTTAGTTTGTTTCTTCCCTAAAAAATGAAGATTTTAAGGGGTAAAAATCTCTCTGCTTTTCCTTATATGTATGTTTGAACATCACTCAAATGGCATTTTCTTATCAGTAATTTTGTGTGTTTGACTTGTAATATTTAACTTGTATGTAAATGTTTTTTATTCCAACTATTGAGCTTTTTTTAAAGGCTGCAATTGACCCCATGGCTATATTCAATTTATATTATTATCAGTTCAAGAAAAAAAATAAAAATCACACACACACACGGCAATTTTACCTTATCTACTATTCTGTGCAGTACTACTACATGACAAATATGTCAAATTTAGCATTTTTTTAAATATAATTTGATAACAAAATGTATTTAATTTTATTTGAATCTAACTGAAATAAGCACTGCTTCAAATACCTATACATAATAAAAAGCCTTTGTAAATGTGTACCATGTTCACCCTTGTTTCACCCAAAATATGCATAAAAATAATCAATTAAATATGAATTAACATGACTTAAATGCATTGTCCTACGACTAAATTTCTCCATCTATTTTAGAAAAATGTACACTTTCATGTATAAGGACTTTAAACTATTCCTAATTCATGGATTCTCACTAATTCTTCTGTGTATTGTTTGTTTGCACATATGATTTGTGCATAATTTAATGCATAAATGGTATCTGGATCATAAAATAAAAATAGTACTTATAATTAATCACTGTGACACATGTGAAATGACTCCTGTAGACTACGGGAGACACATGAAGGTGTTTAATGTGAATGGTCAAAGTGACAAAATATACAATATGAAAAATATACAAATATGAACAGCAGGGTTTTTTCAATTTACTGTATTTTTCGAATACTGATTACTGAGATGGCTATCTGTCTTTGCTGCTGCGGAGGTCGGTGGTCAGCGGGTCATGCTGGATGGTCTGGTGGAGCATGAGGGCCAGCAGTCCCGCTCTGTTGGTCATGGCCGTCCTCACATTGCGTTCCTGTTCAAACAACTCGTCCAGTTTATACCACTGTTCAGAAAGACAGAGGAAAAACAAATCAAATGGATAATTTCAGTAACTTTAATGATGATTTTACTTTTTAGCTTAGTGTTAGTGTGTTAGGTTAAAGTTTAATAATTGAGGACATCTGGAAAGCTGTGAAAACACTTAAAGTTCAATGCAATGAGACATTTTTTTTATCTGGTAGTGACTATGAATGAGTTTTTCCTGGGTTTGCGACATCCCCAACACTCAAATTTATATAAACCCCATGCCCAGATGTGACATTTCCCTCAATTTCCAGTAGGCAAACAGTGAAATCTAACACACTGACCAATCAGACCCCATTGCGTATTTCTAAGGGAGGATCTTCATAAAATTATTTAAAGAACGGTGGTGTAGAATTAAGGCAAACTACCTGAAAATTAATGAAATGTTTTGAGAATAAATATTGAAAGGTACAATGCACCCCATAAACAAGATGAATTTGTAAGCAGTGTGTTGACCATGTGCTTAAAACTCCCACGGAGATTAAAGTGACTGACCACTCTGACACGCTCCAGGTCCACCTCGGCCCGCCTGAGCTTCTCCCAGCAGTAGTGCTTGTTGCACTTGCGTTTGGAGACCCTGCAGTAATCTCCAGTTGGATCAAACACGTTACGGACTAGTGGACATCCACACACCTCATCTGATGTGACCTGAGAAGCAGAAAAAAAAAATTTACTGAACAAATATAATGCTATGAAGAGATGTTCAAAATAGGTTATTTTAACTTTAAAAGACATAAAAAAAGGTTGCAAAGCTCTCACCTTTGGGTCTCTGGAATGTTCTGGACATAAAACTTGCAGTCTCTTGCAGTATGTTTTACTCTGAGGGTTGTACACGTCACAGAAAAGTCTTGTTGCCCTGATAAGAAGAGAGAGAAATACAAAATAAAATAATAAAAATTAAAAAAATCAAATAAACAAATATATAAATATGCATGTGCAAAACAACTGTACAATTTACATTTAACATTAATGTAAATAAGCCAAAATGCTTAAATGTAATAGTCAAGTGTTCCCTACATCACTAACTGTTGTTGATTTTTTAAACCACTAACAGAGTTGGAATTTTACACCATTTTGTGCTTCAGCTCAACATTCTAAACTCAAACCTTATAAAAGAGAATTTTACCTACTGTGTATTCATCATGTTATTGTTTTGAAAAAGTCAGAGATTTACTGAAATATCGCAAAAAGAGTTGACAAATTATATCTCTACTATTGGTGTATCCTCAATATTTTTGTATAATGAGAGAAGATACACTGAAATGTCTCAATGCGTTCTTGAGTTTTCTCGTAAAAGTAAAGGCAAGTTACATGCTCTTTCTATCAGTGCTTCAAAGACTGTTATATCAATTTTGAATCAACGTAACAAGAATGAAGGGACAGACACACAAAAACTAATAACTGAAATATGAAAGAAATACTGGAAATAGATGTTTCAAAAAGCAAATCTAAGATTCAGTAGGCAAAGACAAATGTCAGTTAATAAAGAAAATACAGTGTAATTATTCAAAACGGCTTCAAAGTTTTTTTTTTTGTTTTTTTGTTAGAAAAATAATGGGTTTATCTAGGAGGCACAAAAAATTTAATTACAATTCTAGAATCTGAGTGCTGGAGAGGAGAAAAGGGGGCTAATCTATCTTAATGGATTGCTATTTACATACATATAGTCAAATACATTCAGCCTACGTATTCAGAATGCTTTTAAACATTAAAGCACTGTGTGTGAGTGACACTCTAGTATAATTACTGATATTGAAACACTTTGAAAACACAATATTTGGACCTACATATAAGAGTAAGTCACTGATTTATAAACTTATATTCTGTTTAAACAACATATCAAATAACAACATTCAAGGTTTTCTTTAAAAAAAAAAACTTTGTGTTTATATTGTCAGTAATGAATTTTTAATCCTGAATGTTTGGTGTTAGTTATGGCCTAAAGTCTTAATTTCGGTGCATCCATAGTTTTTCCAGGATATAAAAAAAAAGAAGTATGTAGAATATAGCTTTCTTACCCTTCTATTCTAGTTGGGAAAATGGAACCGAAAGACGTCTGGCTTTCATACTGTAAAAAAAAACACACACACACAAAAAAACAGTTAAATATTGAATGTGTTCATACATCACTGATTTCTGGGCTTGTAAACCTTATGTTCACCTTGGCATAACATCTCTCCATATGCCTGAGTGCCACCTTGGGGTTGACGGGGTGACTACAGGACACACAGAAGATCTGAAGGTCTGTGTCCTCACTGTCTGTTTCATTCACCTGCAAGAAAAGCCGATAATTTACACTACAGATATAACAATCCTTCTGAAACGCCAGTTCCAGTTATCCTATGAAATTCTAATGACATCAGATGTAAACTCACGTCCTCATCCTGAAGGACCAGCTGCTGCTTGGCTTTGGCAATGATGCCCTCCAGCTCGTGGAAACGGCGCTCCATCTCTGCCAGGCGCATACGTGCGGCCTGCTGCTCTCGGCGGATGCGCTCCAGCTGTTTTTTACCCTGCTCCTCCGCAATGCAAGGGCTTTGCTGCCACTGTTGGATGCGCTGCGGGAGGATTTCATAGATGCGACTGCACAGATTGACACAGTATGAAGTCAAGTGATTGCAAATGTGATATTGTGAGACACCCTTAGAGCTCTACAGTGCTGATTAAAATAATTACTTTATGTGACTATGGAATAATATTCAAGCACACTGGAACAACTGCCCCAATCATAACTCGTAAACCATTATCTAAATGCAATTACTACAAAAAAAAAAAAAATCACGATAATGTCCAAATGCACATACATACACACACAAAGGATGTAGTCAATAGACAAAAAGCTGATAAATAATTATTAGTAGTGATGTGCAGATCCCTCTAATACCAGGGGTCCGTCCTTCTTACCTCGCTTAAATGATCTAAGATGATTTGGCAGATCCTGGATCTTTTAATCTTGATAACTGATCTCTCGCTAATTTGGTTCTTCAAACAAGTTCGTCAATCATATTAAAATGTCTGGATAAACTGATCTGAGATCACTGCTTGTGTTGTGAAGGACAGATCTATCGATCCTCAAAATCATGATCAGCAATGCAACGATTGGCTGACGGCACAGCAGTGTAATGACATCATCTGATTAATATTCAATTATCCATGTGAGCAAAATGACACAAAATTGCGCTAAACGGTTGTTAAATATGATACGCACCAACTTTACACCTTGTTGAAGGCTGCATGCTTTGCCCCTTCATGTGTCAAAAGCAATTTATTTAGTTTTACAGTTAGAGAGGATTTTCCTTATTATATTACCCATAGTAGTATTATAGTAGCCCTTTTTTTTAATCGGTGTAAAGATTAACTCGATGTTTACAAAAGCATTTAGATATTGGTAAAGGCGTCTGCAACTTTTGTGAAACATCAAATCACTGGCATATTAACTGTCAAAACATGTTTATGACTGCATAAATGTATTATTGCTTTAAAAAAAAGTCACATATTGTGCATGTCTATTATCATACACAAATTGTACTAAAGCGATCCAAAACGTTCATATCAATAAGTTTTCTCTTTGCACCACCAGATTGCAGTCTTTGTACTTACATTACGGAGTGCAGATTGCAAAAGTTTTATTAATACATATATTTTTTATTATATATTAGAGCTGCACAATTAATCGTAAAAAGATTGCGATCTCAATTCGACCCCCTAGACGATCTTAATTTAGCATTTCTACGATTTTGCCAATCATATTTTCAAGTTCAGGAGAGAGGAAAAGGCGGCTGTACGAGTCTTTTCATTGCTTCACATACGTTGCTCAGCGACATGGATCCCTCTAAATGATGTTGAAATAGTCACATACTGTATTTATAAGGTATAATTCATCCCCAAAATGTCATTTCTGTCTTTATATAATGATGTATTCGCAGCCGGGAAATCACACGTGACGTGACCTGCTAACCGAGAGGGCGGGTGCAAGCGCTACTTGAAAGACGCTCGTGCGTCTACTTTAGTGAACAGAACCTGCGCATGCTGCGAGTAACAGGTAATACAGTTGTAAATAATAATCAGTTTGTGGCACAGAGTGATCGTTTGGGAGCCGCAAGTGAAGAAGTATGAACAGCACTTAGCAGTCAAAATGAAACCGAAAGTGTGCACTTCATTTAAATCAGGGGTGTCAAACTCAATTCCTGTAAGGCCGAAGCCCTGCACAGTTTAGTTCCAACCCTGCTCCAACACACTTAACTGTAGGTTTCAAACAAGCCTGAAGGACATAATTAGTTTGATCAGGTGTGTTTAATTAGGGTTGGAACTAAACTGTGCAGAGCTGCAGCCCTTTTGGAACTGAGCTTGACACCTGTGATTTAAATGATCATATCGCATTTTAGAGTTATGATTATGACAAGCAATTGATATGTTTTTTCTTTCATAGCGAACAGAGTTGTGCATAAAAATAATTGTTTACAGTGTCAGTAGAACTACTCTAGCCTATATATTGTTGAATATAATCTGAAAATGACAAATTATTTTACCAGTGAATAAAAAGGTTTTATAATGTTGTCAACGACAGATTGCAAGCATGTATCTCAAACATAATAATTCAACATCAGAATTATTATAAGTAGAATAGAATTATTTATAGAAGCCAGTAGACCTACACATATTATTATTGTTGTTGTTTTACCATATGTTTGAGAAAAAAATAATAATTTTATATTTACAGAATCGTGAGAGAATCGTGATCTTTATTTTAAGCAAAGATAAAAAATGTACTCATATTTACTATTTTCCCAAGTGTACATAACAACTGTAAGAAAATATAAGCATTTGGTACATACTTTCAGTATTATATTTGCTTAAACTGACCCAATCCTGTTCTAATCCTGTTTATATGAATTGAGCCTGCTCCCGACCAGGTTTGAGCTACCAGAACTGTTGCTTTGGCAAGAACTCTCGGATCAGCTTTGAAAAACGAAACGATCCTGGATCGTGTCAAATCGTCAATATCCAAATCCAGCTAACTTAGTAATCCACGTAGGAAGAACGGACCCCAGATCTTTATGCTTTATAAGATCGATTCTCTAAAAAAAACATCAATATTTTTCATACTTCAGTAATTTGAGGTAATTAATATTTTTAACAGGAACAAAGTGGAAAGTAACTAAACTAATGAGATATTCCTTTAAATAATATGCAGTTGGTGGGAACTTTTTTTCCTTCCGCCTGGGAAAGTGCGTAATGGGTGCAGTGCAGCTCGTCAGTCACTCACAGTCAGTCCAGTCACAACAATGGCAGACCGAGAGCGTAAACAAAGTCACATGTGGAGCTATTTCAGCTCCACAATCAGGCAAGACACAATTTTAAATGATTTGTCATTTTATAATGTTTACTGTTTTTACACTAATATTTTCTTTTTTTTGATTCCATCCTCTTTTTGTTTTTTTCTGTTGTTTTCTTAGCTTGTCTTTATTGTAAATGAGACCGCTACCTCAATATACTTCAGTTTAAAATAAATAAAGTTTAAAAATACTCTGCTTTAAAGCTATGATTTGAAATTATCTACTTTTTCGCATTTAACACATCAGTATCGCCGATACCAGCCTGAATTTTACACAGTATTAGATCAGAAAAAAAAACTGTGGTATCGAGCATCACTAATTAGCAGCTTGTGTCATGATGAAATCCATCACATTTTACTGTAAACGTTAGCCCCAGAAATGATAGTCTTTGTGGTATTAGTAGCGTTTAAGAGCCATTTGACCAATCAGAGCAAGCAGTCTGTCAGAAAAGTTGTTTACAGAGGTCATTTTAAAGGTGCAGTAGGTGATTGTCTACAGAAACACTTTTTGCTGTGCTGATTAAAAGTCTCTTCACCTTCCAATAGTAATGATTAAAGTAAATGATCTAAATGTATTTATATGCATTTCTTTATTCTGGTTAAGAAATAAGACTAAAAAATGTTTTTTTCTAATTCAAAATCGTCTGGCCAACAAATAACTCAAACTGTGTCTTGTCAACAAATTTAAATTTATATTTCTGCGCACCCTATACATCCAGACAGATCCGTCATTTACACATGAATATAAAGCATGGAGCTACTGATGACAGAGAGAGACAAACTCAGCAAACTCAGCATTTACCTGAAAGTCTTCTTTCTGAAAGACCAACGTGGCCTAGTATCAATGAAAAGAAAGATTTGTTTTGAAAGAGCTTCTGCCAAAAATGCAGAATCAGGACTTTTCTAAATCCTGAATCAATATCGAATTACTTTTGCACACTGGAGGGAAATAATGTTAGGCAGTTCAAAACAACGATCTGAAGGGTGACACCATGGCTGAAGTATTACTTTTAGAAAGGTACGTTTAAAAAACTATTTTAGTCATGCAAAGCTTATGTAGACTGTGTTCTTTTTTATGAATAGGTTTAAAAACACTAAGGCATTTTTTAGCCACTGTCAAAAGATTGACTATTTTCAATTTCATGGAGTACCTTCTACAGCAATGATAATATAGATGTAGATACAGGCATTCATTTAGTTGTTCAAGTGTAAAATGAGGTGAAAACCAGCGATGTACGAGGATCAGCGAGCACAATTGAAAATGAAAAGACACTCGTTATCTTGGTAACTTAAGTGTAATGTAAAAAGATGACAGGATATTTCTGTTTCTAGCACTACTTTACTGGGGTGAAGTTTGATTTATATTCGCACATTTGGTAATTTTTCAACAGTGACAGCCTGTGACACGTTTCTTTGAATATTGGATCTGAAATAGTGTGTAGCTATGACCTAACTGACTGTGTTGTATTTTATAGTCATTGGCTAATTATATGATTTTACTATTTAGAATTTGAAACAATACTTTTCTGAAATTAAATTAAGGAGAAAGTCTGAATGTCAGAATATAAAACCAATTTTAGCCCAAAGCCAATTTGAGGGAATTGTAATTCCTGCACACGCTGGCCTGTCAACAACTACGCTGGACAAAGTGCATGTCTCCATAGAGTTTTCAAACTGGCGAATGACACAATCTAGTGTTATAGAAGGTTGTCTATCTTTATCTATTCGGTGCACATTCATGATTCAAATAGGCGTGGCTTGGAGGCCAGGGGAGGGACATACATTTTCTAAATCATGCTAACATTAGCATTCTGGCAGACCACCTACTGCACTTTTAAACAAATCATTTCTTCATCAAAATCATCTCAGATGGACATAAACCTAATTGTAAGAGACCTCCAAAGCAAAATTGATGAACTTTTTTAAAACAGTACATTAGGGGCACTTTAAAGCACATTAATCTGGTATTGGTATAACCTTGTGTTCCACACTGGTCGGCTGCACTTAATGAAATAACCTACTTGGCGGCCAGCTTCATGCCACAGTCCTCAGAGCAGTATTTTGAGTTTGGCCGTGCCGGCTCAATGCAGTTTGGCCCCAGGCACTGTTGCGTGTCTCCTCCGTGTCTGCCGTCTGTCCTATCACTGTGTCGCAAACGATCACGGTGCTTCTGCTTCTGCTTGTGGCGACGGGACTCTTTCTGTGAATGATAAACACGATCAAATGAAGATCAGTTCTGTAATGCAATCAAATATGCATTAAATACTCTGCGCCCCTTTGTACCTTCTTGTCAAATTTCTTGTCTCTCCTCTTGACGTGCTTGACTTTTATAGCTTTCTTCCGTGGAACAGGACAGTAAAGTTGGCCATCATCATCCTCACTGCCCCATGACTACATTAATATATATAAAAATAAAAAAGCAGATCCATTTTAAAGTGCTGAGACCCAACTCATCATCTCTAATAAGCAAATGTACTTTTGTACCTCTTATAACTTGACAAGAATTCAAATGAATGTATATACTAAGTGGTTGTGGTTGAACTGCAGCAATTAGTAGTTACCGCATTTCTGTCCTTGTAGTGCTCATATAGATCCATATCGTTCTCATCATAATCATCTGAGTATCGTCTATCCCTGTGCATTATATTGTCTTTCCTCTCACGCAGCGAAAACTCCTCATCCCGAACACGCAGCATTTTCTGAAAAAACAATATAAGAAAAATTTACTTCAAGTCTAAAGCTAAACAATAAACAAACATGCTGAATATAAAGCTGCTCACCCGAGCACGAACAACACACTGCCTTAGACGACACTTCTGACGAATCTTGTTTGGGCCTCCAAATTTCTTCATGTCTTTACAGAAGTCGCAATGACCACAGTCCTCTGTCCTGGTGCAGGGTTCACATTCACCACACATACGGGCAGAGCGCTTCACCTGAAACACAATGTTAAAGGACAATGTTGCTTCTATTAGATTGAATAATTAAATATTACAACATTATAGATGTTAGAAAGGTCATGAAACTCCAAAACACATATTCTGAGATGTTGACAGGTTGACAGTCATACACACACACACACACACACACACACACACACACACACACACACACACACACACACACACACACACACACATATATATATGTGTGTGTGTGTGTGTGTATGTGCCACGTTGCCACGTTAGGACACATATATTTCACTAACAAGTGAAAATTGGTTGTTTTGCATTGTTTAGAGCAAATTTGCACTTCGGGTTTAAAAATAATTTTTGAAGCAAAGTCATGGCGATGAGATCATTGTGTAAATTCTAGCGTGGAGATCGGCTGTCTAGACTAGAAAGTACAAAGACGTAATTGAGTTTTCAACACATCTGTTCATTAATTTATGAGAAGGACTTGGTTTGAACCAATCTATTGTGAATGAGATGCAACTTCATTAATATGCATAATATAGCTACGAAGACTCTTTTTACTTGTTAACAGTGTTGAGAGAGATGCCATGTTGGGTTGCCAACTGTAATTCAAACAAGTAGTTGAAGAATTGTTCAGAGGCAAAGGTCGCCAGTGTTGCATTTATAAATGTGATGCAATGAAGGTTTTGTTTTTATTTCCCCACAATGAGAGCACAGCTCGTGTGTGGACCCACATGTGTGGATTACAGTGGTCTGTTAACATGCAACAAAAAAATTTGTTTGTAAGGAACATTTTTGAGCCAAGAGCTTTTAGAACCTGCAAATGTTGAATTCCAGATTCGCCACTCGTCTTCTTTAAAAAAAAAAAGACATGGCTCCAGTTTGTGTTGATTGTCCTGTCTTTACAGATTAGGTAAGTGTGTGATCAGTGTTCTTTGTTTATGCCTTTAATAAAGCATAATATGTATTTTTCCCATATATAGAAGGTGTCCTATTTTCATTTGTTCAAGCATAAACAATCACTATCTTCACTGTCTATCAAACATCAATATCAATATTCACTTTCAATAAGTATTCTGACTGAGTTTACAGAAAACACACACACACACTAATGTCAGTTTTTATTGTAAAACACACCCTCAGGAATATTTAAAGCAAAAATGGTTTGATGATAAAATCATGAATGATAATTAATTAATTATCCTTTTAAAATTGTTATGCTTTCTAACTGTCATTCAAACCACAAAGTCATACCCATTCATGACCAAAAGGATTTAATTAAAATCTATTCAAGGTAAACTAAAATTAAATGTTTTAATAAAATCACAAAACAGTTATCAGATTTATTCTTATACCATTTTTTAAAGTGTTTATAAAATTGGTGAACGTGTTTCCCTTCATTAATAACCCATAATCTAACTGAAGTCAGCTAACTAATGTGGTAAAACGAACAAGCACTTACTTTAGACCCACGTCGCTTATCAATCTTGTATTCTGGAGTGCTGGATCGTTTCTCAACCCTCTCGGGCTCAACATCTTTATCGCGGTTCTTCTTTCGATATCGTATTGAAAGTGATGGATCCCTTGCTGAAAATATATATTATATGTAAAATATTGTTAAGTACATATTTAATTATTGTAAAGCCAACAACATTAATTTAACAAAAAAGTCTTGAGTCACTGACCCCGACACTGTTGACAGTACCACTCTCTTATAGCTTTGGCCATCTTCTCTGTGACATTAATACAGTGACCGTGAAACCACTCATTGCAGTTGTCACAACCACTGAGGAGAAAAGATTTAAGACACATTATGCTCTCTATTTGAACACATATATAGTATTTTGAAAAAACATGGTTAAATATATTCGTCTCACATCATGAAGCAGTTGATGTCTGATTTTCGACAAATGCAGTAAAGAGGAGCATTTTCTCCTTTTTCCATACTGTTGTCCAGACCTGGAGTCTGGTCCATATCAGACATTTCGCTGTCCTGTAAAGAGAATAGAGTATTATAACAACAAACCACTTAGCTAACATTAAAGAGAACATTACAAATTAAACATGGTCGATATCACACTATTTTCCTCATTATAAAGGCGACATAACCGTAAGGAAAAGACATACTCATTTTAAACATCTTAATTAAATTAAAATAATACTTCAACATGACACTATATATTAGCATGATAGCTTTTGACAACCATTGGATAATCGATATAGTACTACATAAAAATCTAAATAAGTATTAGTAAAATAATTATTAGTGAAAATACTCATTGTTTAATTCCAATAACTGACTATGGAGCACTTAATGTGTTATATTTTAAGTACTCAAGTGGAAAAGCTAATATGCTATCAAACAATAATAACGTTAAGTTAGCTAAGTTAGCAGACTTACCATCGCTGCTCCCCGCCTTCAAAAGGATCCGATCAAACGGATGAACTATCAATTAATTCCTATAATATATCACTGCATAGTGAATGCTGCGACTATAATAACTGAAATAAATGCCCACATAAAAATAGAAATGAAGCGGTATTATAAACAGAAATATTCTGACCGTGGGCAGACAGCTAACAACGTCGTTTCGGCTGAGTATGTGCGCAGAAGGCTAATTGTCATAATAAAAGTCCCCATCAGGAAAATCTGTAACAGTGATCAGTGAAAGACTTGATGATTATGTTTTTTTTTTAATTTTAATATTAACTTTTATTTTTAATACAATAAAATATCAACAATAATAATTATCCTTATTATCTACGCTATAATAATAATAGCTATTATTATTATTATCATTTTTGTTATTATTATTTTTATTATTATTGACAATTATGATGCTTTATGTACTTTTAAAATAATTGTTACTTTAATATGTGGCAGTTATTAATTGATTTATTTATTGGTAGGGGGTGTGGTGCACAGTCGCACTATCAACACTATGAGCATGCTAACAAATGATGAGGCAACGGCCCCTAAAGAGCAGAGAATCAATCTGCCATCTGACGAGCGATGAGATGAATGTGGTGATGAAGGTTAGTGAATTTTTATAAACTTAAACGATTAACGATAGTGCTTTTCTTCAAATAACTTCGAGAAATAAATTGTAAAGATTATAAAAATTACATTGCTGTTATCTTGCTGGTATCTGTATACTTTGCCGAAAGATGATGATGATGATAATCAGTAGCCTAACATCAGTGTTTTTTTGTTGTTGATTTTACGATAAATCTTCCTAATTATATTTGGTGAAGTTTGAGAAATTAAGGAGGCTATAATACTTTGTAATTCTGGATTCTTTGTGATGATAATAATATCATACATTTGTTTTGATGTTTTTAATTTCAGGGTTAAACTAAACTATTCTGCACAATTGAACAGTTTTAGGATTTTATCCCCTTCAAAACAAGAATTTGAAATACTCATAGAAGTTTTTCATTATTTTGACTCGAGGTAAGCAAACATTGGCCTAATAGGTTGCTGAAATTTATTGCCCTCTTTACATCTAAGATGCCTCTTATCTCTGTCACACAATATGTTTGCCAAATGGATTGAGATTAATAATAGATTAATGACTCTGGCACTTTTTGCTCCATCAGTACTTTTTATGCTAGGCTTTGTGTTTTTTGCATGCACTGTAAATTATTACAGCATATCAAATCCACAACTCCATAATTATCACATCAATCAGTAAATGTTGCAAATTAGTCACAGAACTAAAAATCTGACGTGGTGTTGACATTATTTACTGTTAGTTGCATGATGCATCAATATGTCAAGAGATCAATTAGCATTCTCTCACCACAGTATTTTACCATTAGTATTTAATATATGTCACAGACTATAGCACATCTACTTTGCTTCCTGTGCTTGAATATTTAATGCTATGGTTTGGAGTTGAACTGCTCCTGCATTTTCACTCTGCATCTTTACACTTGTTGTTGTAGCAGTGAATTCTCTGAGAGAACTTTGTGAAGATGGACTGTGATCATGAGGATGAACATGGTGGCCGCTCACCGACTGGATCAGAATCTAGCTTTCGTGAAGATGAAGCACAAATTAATTCAGCTCTTGCTATATCCACTTTTCAGCACTCTGGTGAGCAGTTTGTGTTCACTTGTGACTTTTTAATCACACAATTATGAGCTTTTTTCCAAATATTGTGGATTTACATCTCACAAATTAAAATAGAAAAACTCAAATTTAAATTCAAACACACAAAATTGAGAGTTTATTGGAGCTCTAACCTTTTTCTCAGAGCTGTGAATTATCTGTTCATACATTCTAACAAAAACTAAAAACAGAAACTAAATTAAAATTACGAGCTTTCTTTTTTGTTTCATTCTTTCCAATCTTTTTATTTTTTACGTTTATTTTTATACTATGTTGTAGGTTTGTTAGAAATAGTCATAATTGTGAAAAATGTTAAAAAAATCCACACAATTCCTTCATGCTGTCTCAACATAACTTAATTAAGTTTACTTTATAGTTTTTTTTTTTACAAATTTAAGTACATTGAACAAAAAAAGTGTGTTGTCCCCCAAAAACCTCAATTTTATTGATTCAGCCCATTTGAAATAAGTTGTTTGAACAAGGAGATAACAAGCAAAAATATTATATATTGATTGTGTGGCTGTATAGTTATGTGCTCTTTCTCTCTATAAGAGGAGATTACAGTGAAATGCCATTGAGTTTCTAGAGAAAGCTAGATATTGTCATGTTTTTTTCAGACAGAAATCCAGAGTGTAGCCGCATTGAGATGTGTGAATTAAATGTAAACTAAAAATAGGCTATGAAAAAGTTTGGGCACCCTCTCTTTTATGTGGATTTCAAAACTTGCAGTCACTTAATGCTGATTGATTACAACACAAAATTGATTTGAGTGACTCAATGAACCTGAACAATCCAGACACAGGTGCAACAATCATAAAAAGGGATATTTAAGATAGTTGATTGTTAGTTGTGCTTCTTATTGTGAACCTGAAAGTAGCAACATGGGAGCCTCAAAAGAACTTCTTAATGACCTAAAAACGATAATTCTTCAACATTCAAGAAGGATGAAAAAAGCTATCACAAAAGTTTAGAATCTCCACAGTCAGAAATAAAGTAAGAAAATGGAAGGCCTAAGGAACAGGTCTTGAGAAGAAAAAATGTGGTAGGCCAAGAAAAAAATCTGAAAGGCGAAGGCGAAGAATGGTTAGAATGGTCACAGACAAACCACAGACCATCTCCAGAGCTCCAAGAACATCTTGCTGCTGATTTTCATTTTTGTCATTGAATGTCATTGTACATCATTCCACAGTTCAGCGGACTTTTACAAAGAACAGCTCAATAGACAGTTATGCAAAAAAAAAAAAAACTTTTTGCCTTCTGCCAACAAGAAGAGTCATTTGAGGTATGCAAAGGGTCATCTGGACAAGCCTCAATCATTTTGTTCACTCTCGGCACCCATCAAACCTGACTAAACTGGAGGAATTTTGCAAGGAGGAATGGTCCAAAATGCCTTCAGAAAGAATTCAGGGACTTATCCTTGGCTTTAAAAAGTATTTACAGGCTGTTATTTCAGCAAAAGGTGGCTGTACAAAAGATGGATGTCAATATTCTGTTATGGTGCCCAAATTTTTGCATCTTCCTCTTTTGTTTGCACTCAAATTGCATCAAATCTGTTGATTAAATAAATGTTATGTCAGAACTGAAATGCTGCTTTTTCCCTACAGTATAAAATATATCCAAATTAATTTACTGATTTGAAAGGCCTGCAGGCTATAGCTTGCAATTTTGAAAATGATCAAGGGTGCCCAAACTTTTGCATAAAAATGTATATATACTGAGATATAAACTCAAAATTATAAACAAAAATGACACAAAACTGACTTTTTTATTACGTCTGCAACTTTATTTCTTGCAATTTTCAGTTTTTCTTTATAATTTTTATTTGTTTCACATAATTGTACTTTTTTATAGCATTAATGTGTCAGGGTTTCTTCCAAATATTTTTCTTTGTATGTTGCCGTTTTAACTTATAAGCTGATAAATTGCAAGTTTATTTAAAAAAAAGTATAAAGTCAGAAATGCAGGAACTCACTATCGCAAGAAATCACAATTGAGAAAAATAAGTGCTGGAATTGCAAGATCTAAACTTCACATTCAGAGAAAAAGTCAGAAGAATTCTTGTGTTTATGTGTCACAATTTTGAGGATTTTTCTCTTTACATTGTTCATTTATATCTCATAATACAGTTTTTTTTTCTGATTTGTAAGTAAAAAAAAAGCTGAAGTGTAGAGGAACAAACACCTAATAATGTGCTTTATTTATTCCATAGAGTCATCTGACAACAATGAAATGGAATCTGCTAGAACGTGTCTAAAGGACAGTAAACTCTCACCAACAGATGACCTCTCTGATGGGAGGGAAAACTCATGCCTTATTTCTCCACTCAGCAAATCCAAACCACTCGCATTTGGTAAATATCTTTCAAGATACCACTATACTTTTTTATGAACATCAATTTTAGTTCAAACATTCTCATACAAATTGACAAAGGTTTTAAATTTTCACTTCAGCAAAAGAATAATATATAAACTCAGAACAGCCTAATACACTTTGAAAGAAAGAAAAAACAAATACAACAAGAGTCATCATTTAGACTCTCCCAAATTGGTAATCTTTCCTAGGGCAAGGCAAGAGGTCACTCCCTTTATTCACTGAGATACACCAGGACTGTCTTTTTTCCAAGAACACACAACTAGATGTTTAGCTTCCATTCATTCATTCATTTTCCTTCAGCTTAGTTTCTTATTTATCAGGGATTGACACAGTGGAATGAACTGCCAACTATTCCAGCCAATGCCCTTGCAGCTACAACACAGTACTGGGAAACACCTATACACATTCACACATTTCACACATACTCCAATTTAGTTTATTCAGTTCACCTATATTGAATGTCTTTAGACTGTTGGAGAAACCAGAGCACTCAGAGGAAACCCACACGAACACGGGGAGGTCCACAATCACGCAAAGAGTCTTGGAGTTATATTTGACACTGAGTTGAAGTTTGAGCAGGAAATTAATTCTGTAGTCAGAAGTGGTTTCTATTAATTTAGAAACATTGTTAAGCTGAAGTTTTTTTTTGTTTTCTAAGGATGTGGAAACCATCATTAGACTATTGCAATTCTCTGTATTCAGGAGTTTCTCATGCTTTAATTGTACTCTGCAACTGGTCCAAAATGCAGCTGCTAGGATTTTAACTGGGACTAAAAAACTTGCTAGCATTTCACCAATTTTATCATCCCTTCACTGGCTCCCAGTGCAATTTAGGATCCAGTTCGTTATTGTTGTTTGTTTTTAAAGTTTTGAATGGCACCTACTGACATTGGCGAGCGTCTTCACTGGCATACTTCATCTAGGTCTCGGCACAACAGTTTCAGCTAGTTGTTCCCAAGTGTCGATTAAATTCAAAAGGAGAATCTTCTGTGGAATGAGTTGCCTTTGTATATCAGGTCATGCTCTTCCCTTGGTGCTTTTAGTCTCATTTAAAATATCACCAGTTGTCTCTTGCATGGCATCAAGAAAGAAGGTCACTGGTTCAAGCCTTGGCTGAGTCAGTTGGCATTTCTGTGAGGAGTTTGCACATTCTCCCTGTGTTCGTGTGGGTTAGCTCCGGGTGCTCCGGTTTGGGTAGGCCAAATTGTCTGTAGTGTATTTGTGTGAACGAGTGTGTGTGTATGTTTTAACTGTGATGGGTTGCAGCTGGAAGAGCATCCGCTGCGTTAAACATATGCTGGATAAGTTGGTGGTTCATTCTACTGTGGCGACCCCAGATTAATAAAGGGACTAAGCCGAAAAGAAAATAAAGGAATGGATGGTCTTGCATTTGATTGTAATCAATTTTATTTTATTTACATATATAAGAATAGATTTTGTATGTTGGTTGTTTAGGTTAGCACTTTGGTCAACATTTGGTGTTTTTAAATGTGCTTTATAAATAAATCAAGCAAACAAACAAAAAAAACATGCAAACTCCACACAGAAATGCCAATCAGTAACGTCCACATAATGTCAAGCTGTAATATCATTAGTCATTAATATTTAGTTGTTTTAGGTTCGTTGGAAAGTAGCCTAAACACAACTGTCCAACATTGGACATTGACGCCAGCCTGATGTTGGATTCTGTTCTAACATCAACCCTATTTTTATTTCCAAACAAAATATGCAATTATCATTTTAGTGTGTTGTTAGAAAAAAAATCTTTATTACATTAATAAGTATATATTAATTTGTTAGATACTTATTAGTAACAATTAGTAATATAAAAATAATTATTTTATACATAGAAATGCCAACTGGCCCAGCCAGGATTTAAACCAGCGACCTTCTTGGGGTGAGGTGACAGTGCTAACCACTAAGTCATCGTGCCACTCCTTTTTAGCTTCCAGCCAACATTAAAATAACAGCGATCTTTTGGCTACTTTAAAGATCAGTGGACAAATGTGCAATATACACAAGCTTGAGTCAAGAGGAATTACTTTACCAACAATTTAACTTAGAATATTCAGTATTTTAACCCAAAAACATTTAACTTTTGTAAACTCTCACACAATGTTTTCCCTGCATTAGCATGGGTTTCCTCCGGGTGCTCTGGTTTCCTCCACAGTCCAAAGACATGTGGTACAGGTGAATTGGGTAGGCTAAATTGTCTGTAGTGAATGAGTGTAAATGAGTGTGTGTGGATGTTTCCGAGAGATGGGTTACAGCTGTGACGACCCCAGATTAGTAAAGGGACTAAGTCGAAAAGAAAGAAGACACTCTCACATACAATGAAATAAATTTCCAGAGGATATTCGGGATAAAATGATGCTTAACTGGAGTTACATACTGTCCACTTAGGCTACCACCTAACTTAAAGCTATCATCAAAATAATTCTCATATCATCTAAGTCTCTTTATTTTAGACGTGCGTATAAAAGAAGTCCCAGCAGATGTGAAAACGGCATTTCAGGATGATCTAAACCCTCCTGTGAGCAACATCAGCGATGCCTTTCCTGTCTGTGTTCAACTGCCTGCAAACCATCTTAAAAATATGGCCACTTATAAAACAACACACCGTCATCGCAAAATCAGCCATTGTTCCTCCTCCACCATCAGAAGTGGATTGAGCCTGAGAGCCCCTGTAGAAGGTAAGCAACACCTCAAATTCAATTTGACTCAATGAAATGAGGGAATTCAATTTTTATGACGTCTAATGCATTATAGATGCCACAGAGATCCTCACTATAGCAGGACTGGACACAGCTTTGCTTCGGCCTTTCTTGGTTTATTGTATGTGTTTTGCTAAATTGATGAAGATGGAAACTTTACAACTTTTTTTTCCGGTGCTGATTAGCATTTTAAAGCTCATTAAATTTATACCAAGAGGATAGCCATTGTGAGATGGACCACAGTGTCAGCAGAGATGCATTATTTGCGGTTAGCACATCGATAATTTGTCTGTGTTTCAGCCATTAAAGGAATATTATGGGTTCAACACTCAAGTTCAGCCTAATTGACAGCACTCACGGCGTAATGTTGATTACCATTATAATTCAATTAGGCTTTTCCCGCCTTTTCTTTAAAGCATCAGGAAATGAATGTAAATGGTAAA